>NC_067475.1:109604251-109904251 GCF_947179515.1 Apodemus sylvaticus
AACTGAATTATTTTCTGACAAAGTTTTATGTTTGCACTGGGTAATGATTCCTTTTTGACATAAGCTATCTATCAGTTAGGGACTATGGCCTAGAATAGGGTTATATCAGACGGTTTGGGTTGGTCCTAGACGAGGGCAAGGATTAGAGCTATTTTATATGGCTGGAACTAGGTCTAGATGTGGGATTAAAGTTCAGGTAGGGTTTGGACATGAGTTAGGTTAGGGTGATGATAATGGCCAGGGCTAGTGTTTGGATCAGGGTTACAATAAAAAAGTTATAGTTTGGGCTAGCCTATGGCCACATTTAAAGGTTAGGATTATGCGAAAATAGACTTGTCCATGTTTAAGATTACAGATGGGGAGCCGGATGGTGGTGGCACGCGCCTTTAATCCCAGAACTTGGGAGGCAAAGGCAGGCAGATTTCTGGGTTCGAGGCCAGTCGGGTCTACAGAGTGAGTTCCAGGACAGCCAGGGCTACACAGAGAAACCCTGTCAAGAAAAAAAAAAAAAAGATTACAGCTGGAGTTGTGGGTAGGGTTAAAGTTAAGTTTATGGGCCATGCTAAACCTAGGCTAGGATAACGGTTAGAATTAAGGTTAGAGCCTGGCTTGGCACAGGCTTGTTAGGGCTGGGTTTCTGGTTTAAATCAGAGCAGGTTAGGAATATGGCCAGGACCTGGGTTACAGTGTGAGTGAGACTAGGGTTAGTATTTTAGGTGTGTGCTAAGCCTACTGTTAACATTAGAATCAGAGCATAACTACAGTGGTGTTCCTGTTAGGTTCAAGAATAGGGTTAAGACTGGTGTTATGGCCAGGGTTATAGGCTAGGCCAGGGTTAACTTTATTCCTAGAGTTAGAATTAAGAGTTAATCTGGCCCGGCAGTGTTGGCACATGCCTTAATCCCAGCACTTGGGAAGCAGAGACAGGTGGATTTCTGAGTTCAGGCCAGTCTGGTCTACAAAGTGAGTTCCAGGACAGCCAGGGAAACCCTGTCTTGAAAAAAAAAGAAAGAAAAGAAAGAAAAGAAAGGAAGGAAGGAAGGAAGGAAGGAAGGAAGGAAGGAAGGAAGGAAGGAAGGAAGGAAAGAAAGAAAAAAAGAAAGAAAGAAGAAAGAAAGAAAGAAAAAAGAAAGGAAAAGAAAGAGGGAGGGAGGGAGGGAGGGAGAGAGGGAGAGAGGGAGAGAGGGAGAGAGGGAGAGAGAGGAGAGAGAGAGAGAGAGAGAGAGAGAGAGAGAGAGAGAGAGAGAGAGAGAGAGAGAGAAAGAGTTAATCTGATAAGAACAGATACTACACTTGATCTTTGCCAGAGGGGACACTCTCGTCAGCCATTGAACTGAGCACAGGGTCTCCAGTGGGGGAGCTAGAGAAAGGATCCAAGGAGCTGAAGGGGTTTGCAGTGCCATAGGAGGAACGGTATGAGCCACCCAGTACTCCCAGGGACAAAACCATCAACCAGATAGTACACATGGTGCTCCAGACACACAGGCAGCAGAGGATGGACTTGTTAGACATCAAAGGGGAGAGAGGCCCCTGGTCCTGGAAAGGCTTGAAGCAGCAGTGTAGGGGAATACCAGGACAGGGAAGTGGGAAAGTATTGATTGGGGAACAGGGGGGTTGGGGGGAGCTGGCTCATGGGATTTTCCGGGAGGGGGGGACAAGGAAAGGGGAAATCATTTGAAATGTAAATAAAGAATATTAAAGAATATATCTAATAAAATAGAAAAAAGAAAGAAAAAAAACAATTAAGAGTTAAGACTAGGCCAAAGCCTAGGCCTCACCCTACAACTACAGTCAGGGTTAGGGCTAGAGTTAGGATTACAGTCAGGGTTAGGGCTAGAGTTAGGATTACAGTCAGGGTTAGGGGGTTGTTAAGGCTAGGTCAGGACTAAGTGTGGCGGAGGTTTAAGATTAGTGTTAGGTCTCTGTTAATGTTTGGAATGAGAGCTGGTGGGTTTAGGTGAGAGTTAGGATTTAAGTTGGGGTTACATGTTTACATACAGGTATCCATAAGATGTGTTTTGTCAGTGCATGTCAGGGTTCCACTTTGAGTTTATGGTGTCTTTGGATGCCTAGGCACTGAAGTCACACATGGCTGTGAATCATCATGTGGGTCCTGGAAAATGAGCCTAGGTTTTCTGCAAGAGCAGTCAATGAATCATCCATCTGCCAAGCTTGTAATTTAGTTATCTTTAAAACAATCTCTTAGCTCTAGATTTTACGGCTACTAAAGATAAAACTAAGCAGCACTTGCTAATACTGCAGACGTTGACAGCTAACACAATTTCCTGAAGCCTTGCTCTTAGCAGCTTGAGAATGATAAACAAAGAACCTGTAACTGTTTTCTATTCTCTCTTAGGAGTTGCTAAGACAGTCCCCAAGATGACAGCCCAAGGGAGTGTCTGCAGCAACATGTTCTTGAGTCTCCAATTCTTTCTTAACCAAGCACTCAACTGCTGACCCCATCGAGTGCTAGATAATTGGATTAAACTGGGTATCTGAGCAGCTCTTAACTAGAAAGCCATAGACTTTATTAAAGAAACGTAATTAACATCTAAGGATGTGGCTAGGTAGAGGCAGAGGCAGAAGTGACAACAGGCTAAGCTTAGTGGCACACATTTTTAATCCTAGTACTTGGAAGACAGACCCAGGCAGATCTCTCCGAGTTCCAGGCCTGCCACTGAATATAAAATACAGCCCTATTTAAACAAACAAAAAGATAGATCGATAGATAAGGGGACTGGATATCCAGTAATAACAAAATATAGGGCAGAAGGTGTAGTTGCTTGGTATTTATACTCAGCATACACAAAGCTAGGTTCAATCTTACCCAACAAAATAAGATAGCAACACCACACAGGGCCCGATATGCACTCCTTATCCAATCCTCTGCAGGCCCAAGGGGGGTGCATGGGAAGGTCTGGGCCAGCACAACAAAGAGTTCTGACAATCCTGGCTGATTCCCTCAGTCAGATCTACAAGGCTGTTTAGTTACATGACATGAATCATTTTCTTTCCGATGGGTATAAAATAGTTCATAGTAGGGTTCCCAAGCAAGTCAGAGTTCTATTATGTATAATTACATTCATGAAAGCGAATGTGTGCATTCTTCTGTACTCAGAACTGTGAGAATTTGAAGACTTTTAATATAAAATCCAAGGTCAGCCACTACATCACTAGTGTAGTGTAGGCATGTTGCTGCTTACTTTTCTGAGAAAGCCTAGCAATTCAAACCAGTTAAATTATAACCAATGTCCACTTCCTTTCTACTAGGTACAAAGAAACTTCCAATTCCTCAAACTCCAAAGACAATCCAAATAGCCAGGAATGTGTTCAACCTGGACAATAGAATTTCTAGCAGTGAGGTAAGAGCCAGCCTTCCTCAGGGCCCCGAGAAGCTAGCTCCCCTCAACCAAAAGGGTTCATTTCCCTTACCTTTGGCAGAAGAAACATATGGCTACCTGTAGCAGTTGCCAGGAGCCATCTAGGAAAGGCTAAGGCTAGCAGGTGATTTCCCTAAGATGGTTTACCATGGACTGCCATGAATGTGCCCTTGGAGCTAAGGACCAAAGAAACATCTCAGTATTTTTTTTTTTAATTTTATGAATGTGAGTACACTGTAGCTGTCTTTAGACAAACCAGAAAAGGACATCAGATTCCGTTACAGATGGTTGTGAGCCACCACGTGGTTGCTGGAAATTGAACTCAGGACCTCTTGAAGTGCAGTCAGTGCTCTTAACTGCTGAGCCATCTCTCCAGCCCCTCAGGATAGATTCTTGCTATTGATATGCCTTTCCTGTCATTATTAAATTAATATAACAATCCTTGGGCATTAGTCCACCCTATTGGGCAGATGTCCTGCAGATCAATGAATATGTACTGTCTTGTAATAATGCTATATTGACAAACAGATTTAATTCCTAATGATGATTCTATAAGAATTCCTAAATTTATACTAGTAATTATTAAGCCCTTTATCAAAAGGTCTGCTATTAGGATCTTCTGTAGTAGGAATACTGCAATTAGGATGTCTCATGGGCCAACTGCACTAAATAGAAAGCAGACAAGATTCACAATTTAGAATACATTCCTTTAGGCAGTAAAGCCATTAGCTAAAGGCCACAAACTGGGAATGAACAGCTTTTTGTAGGTGCCAAGAACAGAAGGTAAAATATTGACTGAGCTTATCTATACAAAACTTAAGTGCAGAAGAATTATAGTTTTAGACTCTCAATGAACTAACCTGTAGAGCAAATGACAGATAATGTCTAGTTAGATAACTAGTATTTATTAACGGAAACACATGTACACATCTGTTATAACTCCTTACTCAACTTACGATTTGAACTTATGTTTGAACTTCTTGTGAACTTTTAAAAAAAATGCTTGGATTACCATGTGATCTATTCTCCTACGTCAGTAAGGACAGAGGCATTACAGAGATGAGGCGCTGACAGGAAAGACAGAGTGAGGAATTAAGAAGGCAGGAACACTGGAGAGGAGAAGCAAGTCAGAAGCAGAGACATTAGAACAGAGCAGAATAAAGAGCTGAGGAGAGAGAAGTGGGGCAGGATAGAACACACCAGAGAGCAGCAGGCAGGCTGCTTCTTACCACGAGACAGGATTTCTCTTTAACAGCAGGTTTCTTCTCACTGATAAGGGCAGGGTGTTTTCATACTCAACAGAAAAGTACAAAAAAGATTGCTTTTTTTCTCTATGCAATAAAGGTTAAAGCTTAAAAAACCCCAGAATGAGTGAGTTCTTTTTGCACTAGCACGTGCTCATGAATCTTGCCCATGGAGGCTTTTGTTCCAGCCATCAAAATATATATATATACATGTAACTATAGGTGTGCATAAGTATGTAAGTTGATGAGACAAGGGCTGAGCCCAACAGGAATGTATGAGTGTGTGTATGAATGTATGTGTTTGTGCATATTTGCTTGTGTAAAAGTTTTTCTTTATGTGAGCATGACTCTCTTCTCCTGGTTTAATAAAAGTTAATTGCACCAAGCCTCCGTCTTGCCAGGCCAGTGTGAAGGGCTTCTGGGCAAGAGAGGAAGGAGCACTAGCAACTAATCTTTTACTTAATCCCCGGGTTTTTTTTTTCCAAGAAAACTTTTTTTTAAAAAAGATTTATTTAATGTATGTGAGTATACTACAGCTGCCTTCAGACACACCTGAAGAGAACATCAGATTCCACTACAGATGGTTGTGAGCTAACATGTGATTGCTGAGAACTGAACACAGGACCTCTGGAAGAACAGTCAGAACTCTTAACCACTGAGCCATCTCTGCAGCCCCTCCCCCACTGTTTAATAGGGTATTAGTTTGCCTGAAGCCCTCCACTTCTGGCCTCAGCGTTAAGTAGAGTCAGGACAGGTAAATGTTCTTAAAGTAAGCAGCGGTTCCAACCATAGGTCTATCCAAGCATGAAGACCAAGCTGCCTTCCTCCCCCTTCTCACTTCCTCCCTCCTTCCTCCCCCAGCTCTAGAGCTCCTTCTCCCCCCCCCCCCCCCCCCCCCCCCCCCCCCCCCCCCCCGCTTTACCAGGTTTTCTCTATTCTCTATCCCGATATTCTCCCCACTGTGGAAGATAGCCCGGCCGTGTCCGTCTCCTTACCTCTTTCTGCTCTAGACTGTTCCAGATGCCTCTGGCTGTTCTTTTTTGTACCTATATTAAAAACCTTCCCCTTAACTACACCATGGAACAGCCGTGTGGTCAGTTTATACACTTTTAAAATGAATCCACCAAAAAAATACTTCTATTTTTTTAGTCTTTCAAATATTAGTGCTTCTAATTTTAATTTTAATCTTTCAAAAGTTAGTTTCAAATATTATTTCCATAGGAAAGGATATACTGTAGTCACACAATACCAATTGGGGTAACCCTTTTCAGAAACAACACCTCTCCTGTCATTGTTTATTTGAGTTACTATTTTACCAAATAACTTAAGTGTTTCTGGGAAAAACAAACAAAAAGCAAATTTTCCAGCAGTTTTCCTTCTGGGCTGAATCATGACCCGGAATACACTGCTGCTCAGTGTAGCTCAGACTGATAATCAATGCGATCTTGAATCGGACTGAGAAAGGCAAATGAGTGGGCTGTTTCAGAATCTCCAGAGATAGCAGCTGGCTTCTATCCTGGCAATGCTTCTGCAGACACTGCAAGGGCCGCGTGGGAAGACACAGCAGGCTCCGCTCTGACTTCGCTCACGGTTAACAAAACGGAGCAGAACCCACCCGCCAGCTCTGGAGAACCAAAGCTCCCGTCTTCACGCCACAGCTGAAACACTGTGTTTTTCTCTAGGAATCTGGTGGTTCTTTCTGTTACATAAATATCTACTGATTCCTGCTTTCCTCAAAGAGGTGGGGGAAACAGGAAATCTCCCATTTCTAGG
Organism: Apodemus sylvaticus; assembly: GCF_947179515.1. NCBI lineage: Eukaryota > Metazoa > Chordata > Mammalia > Rodentia > Muridae > Apodemus > Apodemus sylvaticus. The sequence goes on from NC_067475.1 coordinate 109,610,649, forward strand.
AAAGTTAAGTATTAGGTTAATTAAAAAAAAAAAAAAAGTAAAACAAAGTTTCTTCTAAAATTAAATTACTTGCTGGTCAAGACAGGAAAGGTGATGTTTTCTCTAGATTTGGGTATGTTACTACATAAATTTCTCAGGAAAACTAAAAAGTTAAAAGTCAAAAATGGGACAATGTATGTTATTCTTTTATGTTCCAGACAAGAATAAATCACAATGCTGTTGATGGCTCAGTACTGTACCTGCAAATTATAAAGCTTAGAAAAACAACTTTAAGGTCCTAAACTGGTAAGATTTAGAGTCAGAGATGGGGTTATTAAAACAAAACAAAAGGAATGGCTGTCTTAAGAAGCTTTGGAAAGCAAACATCATTGGATGACAGCCTGTAGAATGCAGAACTCCCTGAACATATTTGCTACATTAAACACACCAGTACAGAATTATTCTCACAAAGCAGGGTTCCTTTCACATTGGCTTATTTATTTTCACAATGCCACAAAGACGTCCCAAATCTTTACAATTCTTTACTTGCTTCTCATTTTTTAAAAAAGGAAAGCCCTAGAATATCAAATTATGTTTAAAAAATTTTTAACTGAATTAGTTAAGTTATGACAATGATAGAATATGCCAGTCAATCAAAATTCCAAACTACTAAACCTTTGAAGTAAGAATGAACCGTGACTGGATCTCACCCATTTCACAGCTGTTCAGGCTGAGCAACTATCACCAATGCGAGTGCCCAGCCAATGCCACTCATGCTGAAAGCTCGTGTTCTGTACATCTGACACGCCGAGATTAGAGCCATGTTTTACCAACTTTTTAATTAATTAATGAGAAAAACCTTCTACAATGGGAACTGTGTTGAAAAGTCCAGTAAAATTAGCCAGCCTGTTGATACCTCACGATCTTCTGACGAATAGAGCACATTTTGTAACTATACAATTTATAAGCAACTAATAAATTCTGAAATGTTAGTAATATAATAAAGTTATAAATAGTTTACCATCTCCTTTCCCTTATATATTTTTATATTCATGCATCTCATTTATCTGCCTAGTGGGCTATTAAATTCTGGATTTAAATATGACTAAACATAAAATAAAACAGAGATGAGTGTGAATGTCTAAGCCACTACAAGCTATTAACTTGGGAACAGACTCAACCTAAGGCAAACATGGAGAAAGGTGGACTGGACATTGGGTTCTTCATAGTTTGACCTGTCAAGTACACATGAACACCCACGGCTCAGATTATGGATGTCTATGTGCCATACAGCTAACTGCGATAAATGGAATGCCCGTTACTTGAAGAAAGGCCCCTCCGAAGTGAAACTTTGCAAGATGTGGAGTCTGAACTGGTAGGCAACCATATTAGCAAGGCTTTAAGACCTAGTCAATATATACATATATATGGAACTTTCCATTTAAATTACAATGTCTATCACCAAAAGAACCTAGGCTAGCAGTGCTACAGTCCTAGTCAAAGGGTAGCTTTCCACCAGTCTTCTTCTGTTAGTCACTAGACTATCTTCCTGTTATCTGGTGATCACAGTAGACAGCACTTCAGGCTTAAGAGGCATTGCCTGAACGCAGTGTGCATCCGGTAGTCGAGCTGTTCTCAACATCAGTCACCCACTGCATCTCCTCCCTTCCCTTACACTCGGGGTAACTCCACTCACAAGTCCAGGGTTATGCTTGCATCTTCCACTTAATCCCTTTCTGTTGCCACAGCTGCTGTGTAACTGCTATTCAAAATTATGCTCTATTTCTGCAAAATCATCCTTATTGTCTTTATCAACTCTTAAGTTTCTTTTTAGAACTCTGGAACAATATGAAAACATTAAAAATATTTTTAATTTTGTCTTTCAAATACAATAAGATTCTGATATATGATGTTAAGATAATTCAATTACTAGACAAATGATCTCTGTTTACATAATACATACTTTGTAAAGAGGTTTCACTAAATTTTTCTTTAGTGAGGTGAGTTTCAACTGTTCTAAAAACAGTAAACTTGTGTGTGAATCTAAAGTATGTCCTTTATGAGACTATCTGTAAGTCAAAAACAAAAAAAATTAGGCAGATGGTTGTTAAAAATAATGTTAACAGATACATTGAGCATTTAACTTAACATTTGCTCAGTTTAAATTAGTTTAGTATAAAGGGCCCATTAATTAATTCATGAGATTGGTCAAGGCAAGACATTTGAACTAAACAATAGGATTTTTAAAGCAGTTGGTTTTGCTATTGATAACCTCTCTCTCTCTCTCTCTTTCTCTCTCTCCTCTCCTCTCTCTCTCTCTCTCTCTCTCTCACTCACTCACACACACACACACACACACACACACACACCATACTTACTACTTACTAGGTAACACACACACACACAGTAGAGTATTCTGGATATTGGATTTCCTCCCATAATCCTGTATAATTTACTGTTCACAATCTGCAGTGTTTTCAAAACTATGTATTAAACATGGCCAATTAGAGCTATCTGAGAAACTCTTAATTATTTGGGAACTTCAGGTGTTGCCAAGAAAACTGATGTTTAACTATTAAAAAAAAATGAAAATGCATATAAAAACACAACCGACTTAACACACATATTGGAAAAAACTCAAGTTGTAACTCAATTCTGTACTTTCTCAAACATGACCAAGAAAAGAATTACAAGTAGTAATGCTATGTCAAGAAGAAGAAACTATGACCAGTGGGCTCGGGAAGCTACACAGTATCTCTGCACTACATGTATGTGCAGAATTTAGCATATGACAGCACGGAAAACTGCCTTGCACTGAGGTTTTCCAAGAGGTACAACGAGCCTGCCAAGGAACATCTGGTCTGTACTAACAGCTTGCTGTCTTCAGTACAGGCCTTCATAATGTCAGTCACGCTGCTCTTGCAAAATCCCTTAGTATCTGAAACAAACAGAAATAGAGAATACCATATTTCAGTAGTCACTCTTAAACACACTCTTGGGAAGCTAACCCAACCCACTGCTCAGAAAGGAACAGAGGATGCCACAACAAGCAAAAGCTAACCAAGCCGCTTTACAGTTACACATTTGCTCGTAAATCTTAACTAAGTTAAAAGAGGCACATATGCTGGGACTAATTACTAGAGAGTAAGGAGAAACAATATATCTATAAGCTAATAAAACACAGCAATTCTGATGACTAGGACGTCAGAGTCTGAAAGGCAGTCATCTGTTTTATTTTAAATTGAACTAGTATATAGCATATCCCAGCGTTTGTGATAAGATTAATGGAAACCAATAAATAGCTACTATATTTTTAAGCTACTTACAAAAGAGTTTTCAGTGCTGATAGGTAGGGCTATGATCGATGATGTGGGATTGAATCCATATGCACATTGAGTTTCATTTCATTGTCAAGAATTTGAACAAGTTGTTGCATGGATGGAAGATGTCCAGATTCCAGCTTAGACCACACTGGCACATCTACAAAAATAAACAGCCAGAACCCCCAAGCCCACCCCAAAACACATTAAAGATGTTTCCACAGTAGACATCAACACCACAAATATTCATTGAGTTTCATACACAATTAGTGATACAAAAGTGTATTGCTTCTTTTTCTTTTTAGGGGGTTTTTGCTACAGAAACAAAACAAAACAAAACAAAAACAAAACCCAAGGGCATTACAAGTCACCATAAAACTATACTTGGGATTAAAACCTGAGTGCTCCAGTATACAAGAGCACAAATACCAGCCTCTCTTGCTGACTGGTCAGAAAAGGACATCAGTCAAACTAGATCTATAAAGAAAAAGATAAGTCACTAAGGTAGAGTAAAGGTTTGGAAGTTGAAAGGAGTGCAGGCCTGAACAGGATGTACAAGGGAGTGTCACAAGACTGACTGAAGAAACATAGAAATTTAGGTTGTGGGGGGAGAAAAACCTGCAACCAACCAAGAAGGAACATTTTGCCTAAGGAATAGTGTCTATCACATTCAACTGGCACAGCAAGCTGCAGGCAACGGTGGGAACACATTTTAAAATTTGGCAGTTGTTCAAATAAAACTATTAGATAGGCAACAGGATATGAAACACAGGACCATGGTCCCAAATTAGATTTTGCAAGGGACAAAGCCATCAACTAAAGAGTACACATGGAGGAACCCATGGCTCCAGACACATAGGCAGCAGAGGATGGTCTTGTTAGACACCAAAGGGAGGAGGAGAGGCCCTTGGTCCTGGAAAGACTTGATGCCGTAGTGTAGAGGAATACTAGGACAGGGAAGTGGGGGAGGGTTGACTGGGGAAGGGGAGATGGCTTATGGGATTTGGGGGTGGGGGGGGGCGGGAAGGGAAACCAGGAAAGGTGACAACATTTGAAATGTGAATAAAGAATATATCTAATAAAAAAATTTTAAAAAAGATTTTGCAAGACCTTTGCTCACACTAAATACACTGGCATTATCTTGATAAAGAACTTGCTTAAGGGGTTTGCCGCTCAAGTGTAACAAGGGAAGCTTCCTTACGAAGGTCATGGTGGCCAGCAATGATGCCACACACATGTAACCCAGCACTTAAAAGAAGTGCTAGGGGGATCGTGATTTTTCCATCAGCCTGGGCCATTCCTTACATAACCAGAGAACATATCTCTGTGAAACTCTCCTTGATGTAAAGTGTTTTGCTATAAACACAGAAGTTTGAATTTCAAGTATTACTTTCATCCACTTAAAAATGACCAGGCTTGGTAGTGCATGGCTTTAATCCCAGCACTCAGAAGGCAAAGGCAGGTGGATATCTGTGAGTTCAAAACATCCTGGTCTACAAAGCAAGTTCCAAGACACAGATAAACCCTGTCTTAAAAAACAACAACAAAAGGTAAAATTTATGGTTAAAGGTCTATTATTCATTAACCTACTCTTCGGAGACCACATGTGGCCATGTGACATGGACTGGGAGGGAGAGCAGTGACCACAGCAGCAGTAGATCTAAACAATGTAAGACAAAGGACTCGAGCATCTGGGAATCCTTAACTATGAAATGGAGGACTATCCTAAGTTTCTGCGAAATTGGAGAGACAGATGATGAAACAACTAAATGAACAAAAACCCCAGAGGAAAACCAAAGTAGCACGGGGAAAACAGAAGGAGCTAAGAACTTATTTTGAAGTGGGTTGTTTAAGAGTCCCAGGTAAAGCAGTCAAAACAGGTGTAGAATATCCCTAATGCTGTGCACTGGAGAATCAAACAACTCTTACTTTAAAGCCATGGACTAGAGATTAGCCAGAGAGCTAGCACACGGGAGCCAAGTAATGTAGGATCCTAAAACCTCAAGTAGCAGTGAGGATTCTTCAAGTTCTATCATAGAAAGTCTTTTATATGAATATCAATGAATCTGCTCATGAAAAATGAAAAGCCTACTGTTGCTAAGCATGTAACTCATCACTAATGCACACCACTCAGAACTTACCATTTAAAGTTATCTCAAATGCACCTGTTGACATACACTGGTTCTCAATCATGTTGCTCAGGAAGAAAACCATCATACATGCATAAACCTAGAAGTCAAATGGCACAACACAAACGAGTTTATTTTGATACAGTCTCAACTTTAATAGTACTTTAAGATACTTTAAGTGTCCATATAAAAGACTATCCTAGCTCACAGGTTTAGATATCATCTACGCATCAAGAAAAATTCTTAGCTCTTTACATGTGAAAGAACACATGCACAGCATACACATTATATACAGAATTTCCAAAACATCTCAATAACTGAAGTAAACAATGCCAGCACAATGGTTCACTTTACCAATGTCACATGTAAAATGTCTGCATGCACGAGAGAGTAGTGAAGCAATCACCAACAACTGTCTGTTACATACAACCTACCTATGATTTTTAAAAATTGTTTTAAAACCGTCTGTAGGTTTAGAGTGCTCCAGCATACAGAAGTACAGCATTCGCCTCTCAAAGGCAAAAGCTACCCTTTGCAAGAAGAGCAGAGGCACTCACTGTGCTTTAATTTAGTAAACTTACTGGACAACGAGTTGGATGTGGTGAAGGTGTAACAGGAAACGCCTGTGAGAGAAAGGGCTTGCCTACCTATTCTCTTTGAGCCAGGTGGTGGTTGATGCCACAGCTTTTTATAGGAACACAGAAGGCCCCATCATAAAATCTCTATCTTTAACTCTCTTGGCTCTTCCATGGCTAACCAGGAATAGCAACTCTACCTACAGAAGCCAATGCAACAAGCACAGCGTGCTATAGATACACAAGTAAGCAGCAAGAATAGTAACTAGTAAGCACTCCGCTGCAAACCCACACCTGGCTAACAACGAGTGGAAATATGCTTCTTTGAGAGACACCTAAGGATGCTTATGTTAACAATACCTGTTCTCGAAGAACCATAGACCGTAAAGTCTCTGTTAAAGATATTGAGACTTGAACTAGAGGGCAAAGCTAGAGCACTCCCCAGAGAACCTTGCTTTGTAAGGGAAGCGTCTATGAAATTAGACCCATTTCCAATGATAGTAAATGACTGGGGAACGGATTTTAAGTAAAAAGACAGTGACTAACCGGCAGAAGGTCAGGCTGTGGCCCCAGGCAGTAAGCCTGCCCACCTGGCTGAATAAGAAAAGCCAACGTGAGAAAGGCCTAACTTCTCCTTTTCCTTCTTTCTCTATCCTAAGCATGTCCTCCTTAATTCTTCTGACTTTTGGGGTTTTCTTATTCTTTCTCTGTACCATAAATAAGGCTACTGACCAATCATGGGTCTGACTCCACACCAGCTTAAATGACGTGGCTTTCCTTTTCTCCTCAGGCCCGTCAGCGGCTGAGGTTTTACAGCTTGTTTCTCTTTTAAATGCTAACTGTCCTCATGCTTTTTATAATTTTATATTTTTATAAAAAAATAAAAAATAAAAAAAAGGTAATCTAAAACTGTATGCTACAAAATTCTACAAATGAAAAAACTAGCACATGATTCCCAACTGTATTCATATTGATTCTTCGCAGCAATTTGTCCAATAGCCATGAACAAAAAAGTCGAAGGATAAATCTTAAGAGTTTCAATAACAAATTAATGGGAGCATATACCCATTAATACTACATTACTTGCTACAAAAGGCTGCATTACTTAGAAATGCTCTGCTAGATACGATTTGATCTACGTTAAATCCGGTAACAACTAGGTGTGTGCCTAGATTTTGCTAGAGAAACCCAAAGTTATGACGAATGACCTACAAGCATCATCACTCACTGTGCAGATTGCTAAGGGCAATTCAGGGCTTCCCCAGAGACAGAACATAAGTCCCTAACAGTGACAATCACAACAGCCACACATGCACACACACCTTCCCAAGCGCTTGCACCCCCACACACACAGAGTCACAGTCAGTCACTACAACCTAAGGGCCACAGCCCAAAAGCCACATACCTTATTTTCTTGGCCCCACTGCCAGATGCTAGGAGCTTGCATGCCGAAAAAAGCAAAAGGATCTTTGCCAACAATTATTAAGCCTATTAACACTAGTTTGAAGACTGACAGGAAAGATGCTATGTGCCTACCAAAAGAAAATAAACAAATTAATCAGACATTAATTTCTTATATCAATTAATAATTAATTCCTTATATATTGAAATTTAATAAAGTTTATGAAAAGGCATTTTCTTCATATAAAATCTAAGCTATCTTCATATAAAATCAAAGTTATTAATTATATCAAATATATAAGTATCACTGATCTTCTAAGAAATGTGGGAGGCTTGGGGTATAATTCAGTGGTAAGATACACACTCAGACAACAGCTTGGGTTCAATCTTAGCCTAATTTTCCAACATAAATTACATAAAATCACTCACCTATAGATTGGTTGCGGGAGATAATTCTCCCCTTCGATGCGGATGTCTGGATACCGCTGGCTTATAACCCGCATGTACTCCTCAAACACCCGCCTGTACCCTCAGGATACACTGTCGAGAAAGAAAAGGTTTCCATTAAGTGTTCTGCCTGTATCTAGACTTCAAGTAAGGTCTAAGAATTATTATCAGATTAAAACTTTTTCTCAGAATCCTTTAAAATTAATGACTAAACTCAGACAACAGATACATGGCAGGCTCCCCCTCCCCCATTTTATAAACCTTATGTTTATACCCCCAACAAATCAGCCAGTTTTAACAGTACTTCATAGCTTTGTGTTAGGCAACAGCAAATACCAATTTACATATTCCTGCATATCAAACCCTCACAACAACTGATCCTCTGTAAAGACTACAGAAATAATGGCTAAAATAATGCAGTGGCAGAGACAGTGTGGAACTGCTTACACAGAGCCCTGGATGTGCACCTAAGGACTTCAGAAAGTGACTCAGAACAAAAACACAGCAGGGCCTGTGAGGGAATCCAAATAGCCGAGAAGGCCTCCCTCACAGGTTTCTGAGCATATCTGTATTTCCCCAATAGAATATATTTTTTTTTTCTCTTCTCAGTCCCATTGAAAAAGTTCTTACTGAACATCCTCCAAAGACTCTGGTATTAAGCATTACGTAATAGAGAGTAACTTTTTAAAAAACAAATCCACATTCATTTCTAGAAACTGTATGCTCTCCTCTAGCAGTTAGGCATCTCTGGAGCATGAGCAACGCCGGATCTCCTGTAAGAAGGACCTGACCCTCTGCCATGTAGGCTACAGAGGAGATAGAAGAAACTGGTGGGGAGAAGTCCGCTTCCCCCCCAACCCCCAACTGTAAAGGTTTGTTACTCTGCTCCCTCCCTAGCTACCCAGCAATTCTCCCAGACCCTCCCCCTTCCTTTCCTTCCTTTTTTTCCTCCCCCAGGTGCTAGGGACAAACCCAGAGCTTTCCTTGTGATAGGAAAGTACTGCACTGAGCTACACCCTTAGCCTGCCCAAGTTTTACCCTTTAATTTGGAGGCATTGAGAGGTAGGGACTTGGAACAGGTCTGAGTTTAGTATAAGTAGATATGTGACTACAATTAGCTATATAGTAGAGAAGAGAGAAGAAAAATAGTTGGTCCCCAGTCAGGCAACTAAACTGTAGAGTTGGAAAAGCATGCTGGAAGAGTTGGGAAAGAAACATTTCTAGACTTCCTAAATCTAAACTTTCTAACTTCCTAAGTTTCCATAGTTTCCAGTTCCAGAGTCCACATGAATTCCCCTCAAATATACTCTGAAATATACTACCCGAGGCCATCTATTGCTGCTCAGCGGTGTTCCCAGAGCCCTGTCATATGATAACATGAGTACTGGCGTAGGTTTGATTCATTTAAAGGACCATGAATTTGAAAATCAGTTTTAATATGTTTTTTCAGATAGAAGTATTTAGTCTACAGAGATAACTGTAAAATGCCAGAGAAACTTTTCAAGTCTGCCTATTTTCCAATGAAAGCTTCCTAATCCTAAATTTACTCTTCCCTAAAACACTCTACTACAGCCAACAAACACTCCATTTCTTGTCACATCTCATCTGTTTTCAAGTAACTCTGTTCCTAAATCAACTATATCACACACAAATACAAAAATGTTTTTCATAAAGTCATCCTGGCCCCCATCCCCACACCAACCCTAAACTGACTAGGTATTCTGGTTATTCCATTTGGTTCATGCTAAACCAACAGGTTGGTTAGAGTCTAATCTGAACCAATTTAAGAGGTTCTAACACGGAACCTTGCTTCGTTGTCACACAGCTCAGAGGAGTCCCTGCTGTCCCTGATGTCACATGCTTGCATTGACTGTTAGCAGTCTTGCTTATACCAATTATTACATTAGCTCCCATGAACTCATTATTTTCTAAGTACATGACTTTTTGAATTAGATTATTTCTAAAGGGTAATAAATTCAGGACCTGAACTGGATCAGAAATCAATCAGGTCAAGATGATTCAGCAGGAAAAGATGCTTGCTGCCCAGCCTGAGCAACATGACACAGGTCCCTGTGCAAGGACAAACTTTTGAATGTGCGTGTGCACACAACAAGACAACAAACTACAGACAAGATGGATACAAGTACAGCTACCACTTTCAAATCTTATTTCTCTTTTGACTTCCCACAAATCTGATCAAAGAAGCAGGCCCTAGAACAAAGCAAGCCTGTGAGGTTTTGCCTTCTCTGCTTTGGACTTGAGCAGACTCAGAAAGGGAAGTCTGACTTGTTCATGGTCACAAGACTGATAGAGGAGCCAGGCGTGGTGGCGCACGCCTGTAATCCCAGCACTTGGGAGGCAGAGGCAGGCGGATTTCTGAGTTCGAGGCCAGCCTGGTCTACAGAGTGAGTTCCAGGACAGCCAGGGCTACACAGAGAAACCCTGTCTCGAAAAAACCAAAAAAAAAAAAAAAAAAAAAAAAAAAAAAAAAAAGAGGGCAGAGCATGACTGGAGATCAGGTTATGCCAACCCATCAACAAACATATCTGACCCCACTGTCCAATTTACTCAATGGTCAATGGAGCCACGGATTTTCCCATAGGACAGATGTACATAAAAAATGTTATGGGCCAGCAGGTAAAAAGTACTTCCCACAAAAGCACACAGGATGATCTGTGTTCAATCCCTACAACCCATGCTGAAGGATAACCAACTCTCTAAGGTTCTTATGACCCTTACACATGCATTGTGGCCCATGTGTGGGCCGACGGACAAAGTCAGGAAATATGCTCTCCAACAATCCATCATCTTCCTTTGACAGAACATTCACTCTGGTCTAATTATAATATTGTGTTAGCCAACTCTCTCTGCATTTTGAACATAACAATGTAAAAGTGACAGAGTACATATGAAAATGATTATCCCTATTATTAGAAAAATATCAATAGTACTTTAAATGAGTAAGAGTTCTCAGTCTCCTGAAGGAGTTTACAATCTAATTTGAGAGAGACAAATACACAGCAATCTCTGGAGAACAATTATAAGGTAACACACAAGCAAGCCCATGATGCAGCGCATAACTCAAACATGATAAAGTGAAAATATAGCTGTAATTTCACAGTAATGTGTAACTTTCTACCACTCTTTTCTCAGGACATAAACTATCTGCCTTCTATCCTTTTTCAAAAATCATCTCTATCCTCTCCTCTTTATCAGCAAAATTGGCACTAATAAACACGGACTCACGTACTGAACATTGGGGCTGATCTGAGCAGTAAAGTCACAACATGAAGGTAACTCCACACACACTACACAACCACCTTCTACATGAACTGGTCAGAGAGAGAGACCTACACACAAGGAAGAGCCTGCCTGTGAGAGGCACAGATGCTAAGTTTAACAGAAGTTCTGCGGCATCTGAGAGCAAATGCTGTGGTGCCAGACCACAGAACAATGGCACACCACCCAGACTCTGTTCTCATCCTTAACCACCACCACCACGGGAATCTTTAACTTCAGGTACTCCTGCTTCTCATTTTCTTCTACCAGTCACGATTACCTACAACATTAAACTACTACTATACTGGGAGAACACACTGGTACACAATAGTTAGTTGTCCAGTCGTTTTCCCTTTGGAGACAGGGTCTCATAGTAGGTTACCTAGCTTGTCTTCACACTTTGGGAATGGTAGGTATGTGCCATCACAACTGGCCTGAAAATGTTTAAAACAGTTTTTAGTACATAGCTTCTATCAAATTCTAATTCAAAGTCTGAAAACACAGATATTCACATCAATCGAAGCACACTCAACACTAACAATGACGAAGAAAAAACTGTAAGGGAAACAGACCAAAATTTAGAAAAAGTACCTAAAGTTTGCTTCTGGAAAATTCCTACTTGAAACTTCACAGAGCTAAGACTTAAGAGAGACTGGATAGCTATCTTCACCTCTGCCAAGTACCCCATCCCTAGGATTCTATATTCCAGCTGAGGGTTGTTCTGTAAAGATTTATTTATTTATGTGTGAGTATTCTGTCTCTATGCAAGAATAGGACCATCAGATGCCATTGTAGATGGCTAGGAGCCACCATGTGACTGCTGAGAACTGAACTCAGGACCTCTTAACCAGAGCCATGTCTGCAGCCCCAGATGTTCAAAAAGAGAAACACTGGTGGGATTTAAGCAGTACAGGTGCATCAGAGTATGGAGGGAAACAGAAAAAATAGTACTGGTATATTCTTGTGAAATCTGGAGGCTTGGTTCAGTGGCTTAGAGGCCAGAACATAGCATATCCCACATAGAACCACTTCTGAGCTAAGCAGAGACCAGCCAGGTAATAGCCTACCAGACTGCAACCATCATCTACACTCCAACAAAGGGTTAGGGGAAGGATCAAGGAAGACAGAAGTCTTTGAAGTCCCCAGGGGAATTTGGTGGCAGGTGCTTGCCTAGATCTAATACAAAATGGCACAGCATTTGCACACCCTATCTATACCTTCCTGAAAGTAGATTTTTGTTAATACTCAACACAATGGAATAGTTAGCTGTTTATTCTACTGTTTGGAGAATACCAGCACACCAATACCACCACCTCTGCTGCCCCAATGAAGACATTTTTAATCAGAGATTGGCTAAATCCATAGATGTGAATCTCACAGATACAGAAGGCCAACTATAATTCAACACTTCAAGCTGCTAAATTACCTATCTCTTAAAAATCCCTCTAACATCTTTGTATATCCACTAAGTTTTGTTCCAAGTTTTATCACCTCTCAGTTGGACAACTCTAAAATGCCCCTTCTCTTCTAACTATATTCCCTTCCATTTTTGTCTCTGGAATACCTTTTCTACAATAAAATCAGTTGGCTTTTCTGATGCTAGTTGAAACCTCAAGGGTCTATTCTACTCCTTCTTTAAAGTCAATAATAGCTTTGGGCTTCTCATGCAAAGTATATTTTCTTATAATAAGGCCACTGTCTACAGTCCTATGGAAACAAATCTCATTATTCTCTGTTCAAGGGCAGAGGAGGTGACTCAGGTGAAAATGCTCGGTCAAGCAAGCAAAAGGACCCGAGTTCAATCCCTAGCACTAACAACAAAAAAGCCAGGAATGATGGTGTATGCCAGGTCTCAAGTTTGAATCTTTGTCTCATAAACAAGATGGAGCTCCTGAAGACCTGAAGAAAGTCGACAAGCTCCCTGCCCTTCCTTCCTCTCCTCCCCACCTCCCTGTTTCCCCTCCCCTTCGGGTCCAGGTTCATTTCTTCAAAGAAATCTTCTTGATCCCAGACTGGGACTCTGCTATCATTAAAACTTTCCCTTATATCTCTTAACAGAATTGCAATTGTATGTGCTAGTTTGGTTTTGCCGATAAAAACCACAAGAGCACAGAATTTAATTCTGTGCAACACATAAATATTAGAATAGGCACAAAAATATTAAAGTATGCAAATATCAAGTGTCAATTAACCAAGATGATCCACAATGTCTCCACTTCAGCATTTTGCTAATCTTGATCAGTATCAATCAGTTTAGGATTTATATAAATCAATTTTTGGTCTTTGAAAAAATGTTTAAATTGTGTGTATTTGTAGAGAAGGGGGAGGGGGAGGTATATGTAGCTGCCTATGGAAGTCAGAGACATCAGAAATCACGGGAGGTGGAGTTTCTGGAGTTACACACTACCTGACATGGGAGCTGGGAATGTGGGCAGCAAGCAGTCAACTGCTGAGCATTTCTTCAAGGCCCCTCCTCAGGTAGGTGGTCAATTTCTTTCTACTCTACTATGAAAGCGAAGGCTGAGGCAGCATACGTTTAAATAAAAGTCTATTTTCCTAATGCCAGCTTCAGTTATCTCTGAAAAATTGTAAGCAGGAGCTAGCTATCCTAGAATTATAACCTTAATTAAATTGCTAATTTGAAAATTCGGCATATTTTAACGTTCTCAAAGGTTTACTTCATACAATCTACTATTCTCAGTAATTCAACTGTCTAATGCTCAAGGGAGTGTTAACTGTAAAGAGTAATAGTAGCCGAGCAGTGGGGGCACACACCTGTAATCCCAGCACTCTGGGAGGCATAGGCAGGCGGATTTATGAGTTCAAGGCCAGCCTGGTCTACAGAGTGAGTTCCAGGACAGTCAGACAGGGCTATACAGAGAAACCCTGTGTGTGTGTGTGTGTGTGTGTGTGTGTGTGTGTGTGTGTGTAGGGGGGGAGTAATAGTATCCTCTTCAAACTGTAGCAAATGCAGATCTGATTGTTAAATCACTCATTCTTAGAGAACATAAAGACCCACTGTGCCTATGGGCAGCTCCCAGAACACACTACTGACCCACAAAAGCCAGAGGAAGGAAAGTGAGATAGGACTTTAGACCAAGGACTGATCAGAGAACTTCCTTTTTAACATTCAGTATTTAAACATCAAAATACTCATCAAAATGGTGTGAAATCATTAACACCAAAAGAATCTAATTCTACTGTTCAATCAACAAACACAGTAAACCAAGGGCTCAGAAACAGAGAACAAAATGGTGTCATTTTTGGAAGTTTCCTGGTGGCCCTGTCTCGTGCACTGGCAAATCTTAAGCTACTGTGTTGGTTTGTATATGCTCTGCCCAGGGAGTGGCACTATCAGAAGAGGTGTCTCTGTGGGCATGGGCTTTAAGAGCCTCATCCTAGTTGCCTGGAATGAGTATTCTGCTAGCAGTCTTCAGATGACGATGTAGAACTCTCAGCTCTTCCTGCACCACACCTGCCTGGACGCTGCCATGCTCCCACCTTGATGGTAATGGACTGAACCTCTGAACCTGTAAGCCAGTCCTAATTAAATGCTGTCCTTACAAAGAGTTGCCTTGGTCACGGGGTCTGTCCACAGTAGTAACACCCTGACCAGGACAGCCACTGACACAGCAGATACCGAATGGACAGTGGTTGGAAAGGCGCAAGAACACAGAACTTGGTCAGAAGCTTCATCTCTTTCACACTCAATTCCATTATGCAGTGGGTTGCTATTTTGTTCTATTAGCAATTACAAAAGTGGTAACAGTCCAGAAGGAAGGTATGCTGAGCTATGACAAATATTATTTACAAATACTTACAATAAATATAAAACACAAAACTCAATGAAATGAACTTCTTTAGAACTGTTAGGCTGATTTAAAAAAAAGTTTTAAGGCACTGTAATTTCTGTTTTTTTCTCATGTGTTTATGTTCAACTGTATTAGTTTCTTCTCCCTTCCCAAACTTTCTCGTCAATACCAGAAGCCTAATATTCACTTTACTATGAAGATTAATCTCTGGGGAATAACAAGCTAAATTTAACCACTTGGATATAATAAAGCTATGTCTGGTGTATATATTCTAAAACATCAAAGGGTTTAGGATAATGGTAAAACAAACATTTGACATTTTAAACAAATCTGAACCTAAAGTACAAAGAAGTACTAAACACCAAAAGTTCATCTACAGTAATTAAGGTTTTGTAAAAGCTTAGTGTTAATGACTGCTTGCTGTTCCTTCCAGTTGCTGTTTTTGATTTGTCATGTTTTTGGGGTTTTTTTGTTTTTGTTTTTTTTTGTTTTTTTGTTTGTTTTTTTTTTTTGAGACAAAGAATGGGGTAGCTCAGGGTAGCTTTGACTTAGTGATAATCTTAAATATTTGATCCTTCTGACTCCACTGGGATTTCAGGTGCCACTTTAAGGAAAATGCACATAGTAAACTATAACAAGAGTCCAAATACTGCATCAGAGAGACTTGGAAATTCGACCTGGGTTCAATCAATCACACACATAATGGACGAAGAAAACACACACACACACACACACACACACACACACAAACCAGTCTTAAAATCTAGTTAAATCCCAACTAACACATTTAACTATATTTGTCAGCTGGTAAAATTGCTACCACTTTCACCACTTTCTTAAAAAAAAAAGTATGAGGGGCTGTGGGTGTTGGTCAATGGAACAGCAGCGATCTGTGATGTAATAAATATCAGGCGTATAGTAAAGGTCCCAGTGAGTTTTGTTTGTAACCAGAAAGAAGTCACCAGTTTTCACTCGAAAATTAACATCTCGCCGTCTTATTTTCTGATTCTCTGGTTTAAATGCCACATTTTTTTTTTTGAATTTTTGCTTCGTCTTCAGTGATTAAGCACAATGATTAAGTAAAAATCTAAAGACTGGTACACGTTTTAAAAAGTCGGCGTTAAGTGAATTCAGCCCAACAACTAAACTAAAAAGTACCCAGATTCTGAAAAGAATTATTAATTTGACATCCCTTTTTTTTTTTAAATCGGAGCTTTTCAAAGCTTCCTCGACCCCTGCTCTGCCTTAGTATAAAATGGATCCCTGTCCTGCTTTTAATGTTCAACTAGTCAACAACAAAGTCCACTACTAACCGACGCCAAAAACTGAAAACTCCCTTTTTCTATGAATGAACAGACCTTTAAAGTGGGGAGGCTGCCAGGGAGGCGTGCGGGTGCCGTGGAGACCGAGCGGAGCTGCGGTTTCTAGGAGCAGCGGGCTCCACCTCGCGTCCTCGCAGCGCTGCCGCCCGGCCCGGTCCGACCCGACCCGGCCCAGCCACCGGCGCACAGCGACGCGGAGCCGCGGACCCCGCCGCCCTCGCAGGCGGTCGCCTCGGAAAGGCCGGCCGCCCCACGCCAGCACTGCAGAGAAAGCTGAGGGCCGGGGGCAGCGCCCGAAGGGAAGCGGAGGCCCACCGAAGCGCCCCGACCCGGGGTCGCCCGTGCGGAAGGCGCTGGCGCTGCGCTCTCCAGCCAGACAAGCAGCAGCCAGCTAGGCCGCGAAGCCGGGACCTCGGGTAGCACACAGCCCGGGCAGGGCGGCCGGGGGTCGACGCGCGTACTCACCAAATCTGGAACTTGAGCAGCGGCCCCGTGGCGTACTGCATCTTTAATCTCTTGCTGGGCACGCCGCCCAGGTTGGCAGAGGCCTCGCTGCGGACCACCGCCGACGCCGCCACCAGCAGAAGCAGCAGGAGCCTCATCTTAATTGAGACAGCCGCTCCGGCCGCCTTCAGACCGAGACTGCAGCCCAAAACCTAGCCACGAACTGCTCCCCACTGCGCAGGCGCGCTCCGCCAAGGTCGGCGAGGGAAGCCGGAATGCGCCTGCGCATCCAGCGTCTGCGCCCATTCTGGGAAGGAGGGCTGACCCGTCATTTCTCCACTTGTTCCACCACCATCTTGGATGTGTGCATACACTGACAGGGTACCGGGGAGAAAGGGAGAATTTTTGCTAGTGAGATATAAAAGGGGCCCGTAATTGTTGCTCTTGGCAGGTATGAAGTTCTACATCCCTTTTGTCTTTTAAAGACATTCTCATATAGCTCAGACTGAAGCCAACTATAGCCTTGAATACCTGATTCTCCTGCCTCCAAATCCTAAATCTTAGGATTACAGGCCTGCTTCTTATCAGCATCAAGCATCATGGTCATCATCATCACATCGATTGATCAATTATTTGTACTTGCTAGACATGGACTGTACTACTGAGCTACATTCCCTATCTCTTTTACATCCAAGGGAACACCCAAATGTATTTAATGGTATTCCTTTACTCTTAAAATATTTATGTCTTCTAAAAGAATATTTAAAACAAATTTAATGTTTCCCGCAAAATGTTTACACCTGCTCTAGATTGCAGCTTGATCATCGGATAATTGGTCTCATTTTGGGATGATGGTGGCGGTTTGTCCTACGAGATTCCTGTCCCTTATCATACAGATATTGCTTAGCCTTGTCGATCCCAGAATCCAAGGTGTCTGCAAGTTAGGACCATTTCTGGAGGCCTTCATGGGCCTTTGTAGGACACCTTAGATAAAATCTTTCTGTGCATTTGTCAGAAAAATTAACATTCCTAAGGTGCCACTTTGCAGAATGTGTATATTCCTTTAGGAAAGAATTTGTTGAATAAAAGGTACTGAGTACTGGTATTAAAATTGTGGACATTATCTTGATGAAGCACAGTGGCCTATGCCTCTCAGCTCTTTCTGTGTCTAAACCTCCAGCAGCAAACAGGCTAGCATTTTGAGTATGATGGCCATTTTGAGAGCTGGCAGTGTTTGTATCTTCCTACTTGTTTTTTTTCTATATCATACTCCCTCCCCCCAAACAATGGATGTACTGTTGTTGAATTATCACAAATATATTCTCAACTATTTAAAGTGAGGATGGGATAGGGGGCACTAAAGCATCCTCAGGAATCTCCTTTGCTCCTAGTTTTTCTTTGATTTTATTGATTTGGGTTTGGGTGGTTTAATCTTTTTTTCAGACAGATTCTTAGTATGAGATACAAGTTGTCCTGGATTTGTCTTTGTAGCCCAGGCTGTCCCCAAACTAGAGACAGTCCTGCTTCTGCCTACCAAATAAGTGATGGGATTTATTTGGGTCTATAGGTGTGTGCTTCAGTGTCCAGCTTGGTTTGTTTGTTTGGTTTTTTTTTTTTTTTTTTCCTTTCTGGTTGAGATGGGATCTGGTACAACCCAGGCTGATTTCAGGCTATCTAGGTAGCATAGCCTTGAACTGCTGGCCTTCTTGATTCCCAGTTCTGAGATTAGGTGTGCACTGTAAGATTAATGAGAAGAAAAATTAGACAAGGAAGTATGCTAAATAGTCAGTGAGCGCCAGGATTCATCTGCCTTTCTTTTTCCATAGCTGGTGTTATCTAAAGTAATCACACCAGGACTGGAGAGATGGCTCAGTGGTTAAGAGGACCACATAACCACTGTCCTTCAAGAGGATCTGGGTTCCATTCTCAGCATCCACGTGGTGGCTAACAATTGTCTATTCCAGGTGATCTGACTTCCTCTTCAGGCACAGACATACACGCAAGCAAAACCACACATACACATAAAGATAAATCTCCAATAAAAATAAAATTAATCATATCCAGCTTTTTTTGTTTTATTTTTCTGGGTTTTTTGTTTTTTTAATTAGAGCCCTGGGTGTCCTGGAACAAGGTTTCTGAACCAGATTGGCCTCGAACTCAGAGATTCACCTGTCTCTTCCTCCTAAATGCATGGTTATAGGTATATCCACTAAGCCTAGCTTTAAATTTTTTGTACCTATTATAGCAGAACCTTCCCCTTACGAATAAAGATTTCAGGGGACCAATCACTGGTCAAGAAGTAGGAGGAACTTCCAGGTCAGGGAGAGGAAGAGGGCAGGTGAGAGAGAGAGGTGGGCTTTTTGGATGGTGTTAGGAGTCTGTCTAAGCTCCACCTCACAGTTACCTGGCAACATAAGAGTGGCTTCTTGCCCCCACCTCTCTCTCTTACTCCTGTTTCCAGCTTGCTTCTCTCTTGGCCTCTTGTCCCTTCCCCTCTCTTGATACATGGTCATGGCCGGCCTCTACTTCTCTCTGCCTTTCTCTGCCACTACCGCCCAATTAACCCCCTTCCCATGCCCTAAATAAACTCTTTTCTATGCTATACTGTTGTGTGTCTGGTCCCTCAGCGGGATGGAACGCCTTGGCATGGGCTTGCTGAGGCACCCCCTTCCCCCACACCTCACCACACCCTCACAGAACATATCTTTTTTTTTTCACAGAACATATCTTAATAGCTCTTTATCTTTTTATACAACAGATAGGGACAGCATGGAGGACAATATGTAGCTAACAAGTGGCCCCTGGTTTAGATGGTGAATCCTTACCACTAGAGGATTTATATTTAATATGGCTTACAAGATTAGGATGCTAGTTGTGCCCAGAAATTGAGTTACCTGTTGAATCTGAACAAAGTTTGTGTGTTTTCCTTCACTCAGTGACTCAACTGGGTTCCAGAGAGAAAAGGGTACCCTAGCCATCTACTGGAATTTGGAAATGTGGGGCTGGCGTGGCAGTGACCTAATGATGGGAACTTAGCGGGCTGAGTGGAGAGATTTCCAGAGCTCTGGGTCAGAGAGTCTCCATGAGATGAGATCAGGCCAGTGCCTTGCCAGTGATAGCATGGATTATTTTTTATATGTTTCCTGATACAACCTATTTTGATGTGTGTGCACTTATGTGCACTGGATAAGTGTGGTGGTCAGACAACAAACCTATTGGGATTGGTTCTCTCCTCCCACCATGATTTCTGTGAATTACATGCAGGTGTCAGGGTTGGCAGCACGCCTGAGCCTGAGCCATCTCACCAGCATAAACCTGAACACCCTGAAACTGAGCACTCAGCGTTTTTTGTAGGTGCTGAGGTTTCAAACTCAGATCCTCATACTTGTGTGACAAGCAATTTATCAGCAAAGCCATTTTTCTGACCTCCATCTTCTTATTTTGGCACTGATGCTTAAACATTAAGTTTTGTTTATTTTGTTTGAGACAGTGTCTCACTATGTAGCCCTGTGTTGAGTGAAATATTAAAAAAAAGTAGAACCAGCATGTTCCTGCACTTGTGCCTCTAACTCTCTGCCCTGGCGGCCTGGCCAGCCACGTACTGGAGATTTGTCGAGATTCACTGGCCTGGAGCTCTCAAAATGTGTTCAACCAGTTCACTAGGTTCCCAGTAGCAGGTCACTACCACGTCAAACCTGTATTTCAAATTCCTGTGCATGGCGTTCATGGTGCACATCTGGCAAACCCACACTTTGCCATAGTACATTTCTCTCTTGAACCTAGAAAGCCACCACATAAAGGAAAACACAACACAAGCTTAGTTCAGAAACAATGGTAACTCAATCTCTGGGCACAAGAACTAAAACCTCATCTTGTAAGCCTTATTAAAACCTGTTTGCTCTAGTGGCAAATCCTTGTGGATCCACCATGATACCAGGAAACTCTAGCAGCTACATCTTACCCCTTTGCTGTCTGGGTTCCAAAAGGACCTCACTCTCTCCTGCTTCCTCTCATCCTCCGTCCAGCCCACAGCCTACTTGCCCTGTGATTGGCTCCTTTATTCATTAGGGGATTGGTTCACAAGAACAGCACCAGACCCATCCACTATATAGACCTGGCTATCCTGGAACCTGCTATGTAGACCAAACTAGCTTCAACCTAACAGAGATCTGCCTGTCTCTGACTCCTGATGTAAGATTAAATGCCTGGGCCACCATACCCAGATAATATTGTTTTTACAGCAGTTTGAGAGTTGTATCAAATTAAAAACACAAGAACAGAGCATACATACTTCCCACCTCCATCGCAGACTTCTATGAAACATCTCTAGACTTATGAATACCATTTTACTTTAGCAGGGGAAAAAGTTCCATTAAGAGTTTGTTATTTTTAAATGTATGTGAATATATGTTGGTATGTATGCTTTCTACTGTTTCATGCTAGAATCCTAATGCCGTAAAGAGATCCCTGACCCATTAAGTACTAATTACCCCCCCCCAAACTTTCCATCTCCAAATACTATTCCATCAGAGACTCAGTTTCAACAACAAATATTGAGACAATACATTGAACCTACAACACATCCAACATAGAGGTCTTCCACCAACTTGAACTTACGTGTTCTTTTGTACAAATGAACTCTGCAAGTGATGAGTGATGTTGCTTCCAACATGCCCACTCACCGATATGTGTGGAACCAACCATTCTGTGCATCTATCATCCCTTTTACATTTATTGAAATAGCTGGACAGTGGGCGGAAAAAAAAAGATAGTGATGAACGCAATACTGAAAGAAGAAGGAATTATGCACATGCCAAGCAGAAAGCAAGGGGCCTCAGATGCGCCACAGGGCTGCTGATGGGTTCCAGGGTAGGCAAAGAACAGTAACAGGATATGAAATTCTGTAAAAAATTAAAAACAAAAAGTTAGATGCCTGTAAGAAATGAACTCCAAAATAACATAAGTTGAAACTGTATTTATAACCACTTATAAACCAAAAAGCCTGCAAAGTTAAAAAAACAAAAACAAGCCGGGCGGTGGTGGCACACGCCTGTAATCCCAACACTCAGAAATTCACCTGCCTTTGCCTCCCAGAAAATCAATGGACCCTCCTGCCAGGGAAGCAGGTAAGTTAGCTGTGGCTCTTCGCCGCCCCTCCATTCTTCCAAGCCCAAGCCTCCAGTCACATCCCAGCTCTGAAGCAGATTTCTGCTATGACCTCTTCTTACGTGATACTTCCATTCCTGTGAGAAACTAAGCAGGTGGTGCAGGGACACTCTGATTTCCTCACTTGTGTGAAGACCTTCCATTCCCCTCCCCCCTCCCAGCACATCCCCATTCCTAAGTCTGAGGTTCCAATACCAAGAAACACATTTTACCTGGAACCCTCAGTGCTCATACCCATAAAGACGCCAGAAGATTTTTCTACAGGCAACATTAGCCACCACAGTCTTCCAAGAAACAAGGATGAAAGAGGAAACAAGAAACAAAACACCCATCCAACAAAGATAAGACCAAATATCACTTATTTTCCCAATCCCAGATGCTCAGACACCAGTGTAAAAACATAATAACACCAGCCAAGATAATATGTTTCCACTAGAACCCAGCAAACCTACCACAGCAGATCCTAAATATTCCAACATAGCTGAAGTACAAGAAAAAGATCTTAAAATAGGCCTTATGAATATGGTAGAGGCACTTAAAGAGGAAATGAATAAATCTCTTAAAGAAATCTGTGGCCAGTTCGAGGCCAGCCTGGTCTAGAGTGAGTTCCGGGACAGCCAGGGCTATACAGAGAAACCCTGTCTCCAAAACAAAACAAAACAAAACAAAAACAAACAAACAAACAAAAAGAAATCTGTGATGGCGGTGTTGGTGCACGCCTTTAATCCCAGCACTTGAGAGGCAGAGGCAGGTAGGATTTCTGAGTTCGAGGCCAGCCTGGTCTACAAAGTGAGTTCCAGGAAGCCAGGGCTACACAGAGAAACCTTGTCTCAAAACAAAACAAAACAAAACAAAACAAAACAAAACACCCAAAGAAATCTGTGAAACACAAACAAGCAGTGGAAGAAAATGGATAAAATCATTGAAGACCTGAAAATGAAAATAGAATAAAAAACAAACAAACAAACAAACAAACATCCAAACTGAGGGAAATCTGGCAATAAAATTTTGGGAGCCCAAACAGAAACCACACTTAAAATTTTGACTAGCAAAATACAAGACATGGAAGACAGACTCACAGGCATTGAATACCCTATAGGAGAAATGGATGCATAAGCTGGGCGGTGGTGGCACACACTTTTAATACCAGCACTTGGGAGGCAGAGGCAGATGGATCACTGTGAGTGTGAGGCCAGCCTGGTCTACAGAACAAGTTCCAGGACAGCAGGCCTACACAGAGAAAAACACAGTCTTGAAAAACAAGCAATGGGGGGAGGGGGAGGGGGGAAGGAAAAGAAAGAAATGGATGAATAAGTCAGAGAAAATGTCAAATCCAAAATATTCCTGGTACAAAACATCCAAAAAATCTGGGACACGGGCTGGAGAGATGGCTCAGAGGTTAGGAGCACTAATTGCTCTTCCAGAGGTCCCGAGTTCAATTCCCAGCAACGGTATGGTGGCTCACAACCGTCTGTAACGGCATTCTCCCGGTGTGTGTCTGAAGACAGCTGTAGTGTACTCATATCAAAATAAAAATAAAAAATCTTAAAAAAAAAAGAAAGAATCCTTTGGGATTAAAAAAAAATCTGGGACACTATAAAATGATTAAATTTAAGAATAATAGGACTAGAGGCACAGGTCAATAGGAAGAAGCACAGGTCAAAGTCACAAAAAATAGTATCAACAAAATCATAGCTGGAAATTCCCCTAACCTAAAGAGGATGATGCCTGATGATGAAGCACACAGAACACCAAATAAGCTGGACCAGAAAAGAGATCCCCCTCAGCACATAATATTCAAATAGCACACATACTAGACAAAGACTAGAAAAGCAGCAAGGAAAAACAACCAAGCAACAGAAAGGCTCGTGGGAGGGGATAAGGGAAGAGGTGGCTAATCTGAGGAGCATTTGAGGGGTAATATAGAAATCTATATAGCAGAAATTTCATACATACATACATACATCAAGGCCATCTAAATGAAATTTTAAAAAATTTGGGGAAGGCATGTCAGAAGCCATCTAGGAAAGACTACGGTAAGCAAGTGAATTTTCAGGAGATGGCTCGCCATTTTGCATGGCTTTGATGGATGTACTCTGAGATGCAGGGTCCTCTGGGACTTCATTCTAAAAATGCCTCTTGCTACTTTTGCCTTTCCTGCTACTATTACATAGCCTAATGATTACTGGGCATTAGCCGGCCCTATTGGGCAGACCTCTTGCAGAATCAATGTGAAAATGTACCTGCATGACGTAATGCTGTGTAGATGAATTGATGATTTCACCATACCTGATAATGATTTTATATAGAATTCCTAGACTGATACAAGTAATCTCAAGAACCTTATAGAAAAAAAGCTGCAAATAGATCTCTATAAACCTTCATGTTTATAGAGATCACTGGCTTATTAGTCACTGGCTAATTGTACTAGGTAAAAAAAAAAAAAGCAGGCTTAGAACAAATTTATGATCAAGGAAAACATCTCTTCTAGGTTAGGAATGTGGCCACGATATGGTAGCTAACGGTCATAAACTGGGAATTGGCAATTGATTGTAGGTGCAAGGACAGAAAATAACTAGTTTATCTATACAAGACTTCAAATAATAAGACACAAGGCAGATAATTTGTTTCTTGACAAAACTGTACTATGACATTTTTGACATATTAATTTATGACATAAAAATTATTGCTTTAAACTTATAATGAACTTATGGAGCTAGTGACAGATGTTTAGTCAGGTTTTAGTCTTAACGGAAATACATGTAAACAATTCTGGTATAACTCCTTAAGTCTTAATAACCCATGACATGAACTAACTTGCTATGAACCTATGGAATGTGAAAGTGCTAGAAAACCATGTGATCAATTATCCTGAGAAAGTATAATAATTAAGAACAACAATAAAGAGGTGATTTAACTCTTCTCTGCTTGATCCAGTATTGGTGTGTCTTTTTGTGTGCCTTTCTCTCCTCTTTTCTTCTTTCCACTCCTCTTCTCTCTTTTCTCTCTAGCTCATAAAGAGTTAAGGAACGCCAAGTATCTCACCTGGCCTGAGAGGTCTGAGTCAAAGAGAAAAGATCCAAAGTAATTTTCTTTCCCCTGTTGCTCTCAGCAGGAGTCAAATTGCCAGAGGCCAGTGGCTTTTGGTCACTGAATAGCAGAGTTGAAGAAAGTATGCAGCTTTTGGCCCTGCAATCTCTGACCTTTGCTCTACCCTGCCTTCCTCAGGAACTGTGATACTGGGCTGGACTCATGCAGAGAGTCCCAAATGAAGCTTCCAGTACTGGGATTGGGTTACGTCTAATTGAGTTGTTCCCAAAAAGGATTCACAGGAATTCCCAAGTAGCCCAGAGTGTTGCCAAGTCTATAGTTCCACAAACATTCAGAAAGGACCCGTTGCTGACAACACCTGCACAGCTCACCAAACATGAAGATGTTGACCTGGTGCCTACATAGAGCCTTTACCCTTATGTTCCAGTGACTCTGGTACAGGAAGGTACTCTGCAGGCTTCCAAAAGAGAACAATAAACAGAAACCTAGCTACAAAGCCTTTGATTTACAATGATAAACTACCTGCAAATATACTAGGGCAGTGGTGGCACAAATTTGTGGGAGTACTGATTTGACTTAAGGCCCACTCTATACCCATCAGTGTTTGGGTGACAAAGAACCTGATAATAGATAGCCCAGAGACCTAAGGTAAAACCAAGTAATACTAGTCAAATAAAAAATGTAAAAAGTGACTCCTAATGATATTCTGCTGTACTCACAGATCAGGGCCTTGTTCATCAGAGAAGCTTCTGCCTGCAGAGGATAGGAACAAATACAAAGATACACAGAGAGGCCTTGAAACAGTCAGCTCTAGATGGAGGTGTTTCCATTGCTGTGCCATTGCTGTGAAGAGACACCATGACCAAGGCAACTCTTATAAAGGGCAACATTTAACTGGGGCTGGCTTACAGGTTCAGAGGGTCAGTCCATTATCCTGGCAGGAAGCACAGTATCTTCCAGGCAGGCATAGCGCTGGAGGAGCAGAGAGTTCTACATCTTTATCCAAAGGAAACCAGGAAGAAGGTCTCAAAGCTCACCCCCACAGTGACACGCTTCCTCTAACAAGGCCACACCTCTTCATAGTGACAGTCCTTGGGCCAAGTATTTACAAACTACCACACGGACTTCTCCATCAAATCCCTTTCTTCAGAGCTCAGAGAACCCTGGGCAAGTCAAGGAGGAAAGAGCCAGAAAGGCTGGAGGAAGCTCTCTAATCTGTATGAGTCAAGCTCCTATGAACTCAGCCTGAAGACCCGTGCACAAACGGGTCTGTACAAGTCTTTTGCATCTATATCATGGCTTCCTATTTGGTGTTTAGAAGGGACTCCCGAGTGGGTCTATGATTCTTGTTCCTTTTCCTGGGCTCTTCTGTTGGTTTAGTTTGTTGTTTTTCTTTTCTATATTCTTTATTTACATTCCAAATGATTTCCCCTTTCCCAGTTCCCCCCTCCCTTGTTTTGTTTTTCTTTTTGGGTATTTTCTTTTTTCTCTCTTGGTTTGGGGAGGTTTGTTGTTGAGTTGGGTTTTATTAATTTCTTTAAAATATACATGAGTATATAAATCTGAATATACATATACTTTGTATCTTTAAAACAAATAAAATATCGATGAATGTTGCTATAAAATACAGGTGAGAAATGTATTTTTCATGTTGGATTTTTACTCCTTGAATTGTTAAAAATATGTATGCATTTACATACATCTTTTACACGTATCTTTACATATTCCTAAAGATAGAAAAATTCGTGCTTTCATGATGGCCCAGGGGGTAAAAGTGCTTGTTGCCAAGTCTGACAACCTGAGCTGATGCCCAGAACCCACATGGGAGGAAAGAATGGACTTCGGGGAGCTGTCTTCTGACCTCCACATGTGAGCCATGGCACATACCTGCCCACCCAAACACAACCACTAAACACCCAATAAACAAATGTTAAAAAAAAAAAATCAATGTAAAAACCAAATAAGAGAAATAGTCAAAGGAAAAACAATCCATAGAATATAAACAACTGACAAATTTGGCAAAGCACATAAACACACCCCTAAATATATAAAAAGAAATATGTAACAGTAACAACAACAACAACAAAATCTTTGTTTTCTTAATTTGGCAAGATCAAAGGCCTTGTTACAGTTAACACCGATAAAAGCGAAGAACAAATTGGTGGAAGAACAAATTGTCAGAGAGTAATCTGGCAGTATTCATAAAAGAAAAAAACGAGTACATTTTATCATCCAGCAGTTACATTGTCCTTCAGGAGACGTCAGTGTCCACGGGAACCTAGCACACAGGCTCTGGAGTCAGACTACTTGGGTTCAATTCCATTTCCTGACACTGGCAGATTTATTTCTTTTAAAAATATTTATTTTTATTCTAGCACATGCATATTTGTGCATGCCTAGTGCCAATGGAGGCCAGAAGAGGGTGTCAGATCCCCTGGAGTCGGGAGTTAGAGCCATGGCTGCATGCGGTGCTGGGACAGCAGACGGTGTCCTTATCCAAGCAGCCACCTCTACTCTCCAGATCCAACAGATTCCTTAATTTTCTGGACTTCAATTTCTTCATTTAGAAAATAGACATACGTACACTTCAGTTTTCTGGTAAGAATAATACATCCTGAAAATTTATAAAAAAAAAAAAACTGTTTACTTTTAGTTTTCTGAGACAGTGTTTCTTCGTGTAGCCAAGGCTTTCCTGTAACTCACTCTGTAGACCAGGCAGTTCTTAAATTTATAAAACCTGCCTCTGCCTCCTGACTGCTGGGATTAAACTAGCTGCTAGCTGCTGTGTCACTACAGCTAGGTTATATAGAACTTTTTAATTGACAAATTTGAAGGCAAAAACAAATTTAAAATGTCTTTATTTGCTTATATAGGAAATACTACTACCCATTAAAAAAACAAATGTCAATTTATTAAGTTTATCTGGAAAAAATCATCTCTTTATTACATACTGACATGATACAGAATGCAGATGTAAAGTCAATTGAATAGACATCATTAAATAGTTATACATATTCAATCTTGGATAAATGGTTAAAAATATAGACTGATGTTAACGGTGGGCATGTGGCAATTCCATGAACACCATGGGACTTGCCAATAGTGTTCCCTGCCAACAAATTCACTTGCTGTGAGTCTTCAAACTCCCAATTCCAAGTCTTCAAGCTCTTGGAGAAGGGCTGTCTCTTTCTGAATTTTCTCCAACTAGAAATATTTCAAATAAAAATGTTATTAAATAGAAAATAAATATGGACTTGTACCCAGACAATAGAAAGAATGGAATGTAGACATGCAACATTCTTACACTTTATCAGATACACTGGTAAACCCAGATTAGAAAGCAGTTCTACCCGATTTGTTAAGTACTCAGGGGCAATGCAGAGCTGCCTTGCTGTCCCTTCTGGTACAAGATTTCCTGCATTTACTTGCCCTTCAAGTATGGAGACCAAGAGGACGGAGAAAGCCAGCAGGGTGGCACAGCAGACCCTTGTTATTTACCCGACCCACCAACTGTTAGTACTTTTACAGTGACAGCATCAGGAGACCCCTGAGTAATAGTGACTTGGCACCACGGTCTGGGCCAGTGTCCATGCTTTTTCTTTCTGACTGATGGCTTGCCTATATTAAATAGGACAGGGTGCTAATGACTATGATCCAAATAGGGCTTACCTGATTTTTTTCTAGTTGTTTCCCGGAGGCTGCCTGCTCTTTCAGCTGCTCTATGGCTTTCAGTTTCTGTGAAATCAAATATGGGGAAGGAGAAGGAAGAAAGAGTTACTTTCTATTGCAGATGCTTATATTAGCAACCATACTACAGTTCTTTCAAATATGGTTTGCTAAGATGCAAGGATAAACTCGTGTTACAAGTTAAACATAAAATGATAGTTTAAATACGTGGGTTTGGGTGGATGGGTTTTGAAGTTTTTGTTACTTAGTTACTGTGTGGTGTGGTGTGCAGTGCCGAACCACGGAGGCAGAGGAAAGCTCTGGCATCTCTGCTCCCTTTCTTTTCATCTCTCTGGGAGTTGTCGGAGCAGACTTGGGTTGTCAGGTTTGCACAGTAAGTTTTTCACAGGTGTGGATTCATAAGTATACTACAAATGTCAGCATCTATTTCGGCATACCACGGTGGCAGGGCAGTATCTTTGCATTTAACAGAGGCCTCACGCCCACACCTGACCTCACAACACTATAAGCTCCCTTTTGTGTGTGTGTTCCTTTTGAAAAAACTGGAATAAAGGATCTGTTTATCTGTATTTATTTCATTTAATAAATAAAATATTTCTTGCTAGCATCTCATGCTGATGAGATGCTGAGGTAAGTGTCCCAGCCCGGGGCTGTGGCTCGGTAGACGAGCACTTGCTTGGCACGCATGAGCGCTGGGCTCAATCTCAGTCTCACAGCAATGACAACAAAACATGCCTTCCCGACACAGACGTGCCCCTATCATTCCACATTACTCACATTCAACACTATAAGTAGTGTGAGTCGTTAAAGCATTGGTGAACTGAGATCCTTTCTCAATTACACTATTTTTATAGAAAGAAAGCAACAATGAGAACTGTTACCAACTTTTTAAATCCCTGTTTTAAGTTCCACTCTTAATTCTCATGCATGTATCTGCTTTTCAGTCAAGTCTCACCTTCTTTAGATTCTTAATTTTTTTGTCTACTTCAGGATCACCCGAAGTAGACTGGGTGACAGTGTTCCGTGGAGCACTCTGTGGGACAGGAGTAGGAGCCAAATCGCTTCTTGCTTCCTAAAGGAAAACCAAATTTGAACATTTATTTCCTCCCTCTAGGTATCTGAGACAGATCAGTGGGTAAAGGTGCTGCTGCCAAGCCTGAATTCAGTTCCCAGGACCACACGGGAAAGAGTGCCGACTCCCGAGGACTGCCTGTGGAGTTGTTTCTTTCCTTCCACTCTGTGGCCTCAGGGATCAAACGTGAGCCTGACCTATAAAAACACACTTCTGGAGATGGAATATAATAGCTGCAAAAGGGAACAATGATTTTTTTTTTATTATTTGGTTTTTTCAAGACAGGGTTTCTCTGTATAACCCTGGCTGTCCTGGAACTCACTCTGTAGAACAGGCTGGCCTCGAACTCAGAAATCCACCTGCCTCTGCCTCCCAAGTGCTGGGATTACAGGCGTGCGCCACCACCGCCTGGCTGAACAATGATGTTTTAATTTAAAATTAAAAAAATATATAATGTAGTTTTCCCCTCTGAAATATAAATGGGGTAATATGCTTCTTGCCAAGTCGGGCAGCTTGGAGTTGATCCCAAGGCCCACAATGCGGAGACAGAACTAACCCCTTACGTGTTACTCTGACTTTGCCGTGGCACATTTTCCTCCCAGTGAAACACCCCTCCTGGAGGGGAGGAAGGAAATGGAGGTCACAGGTCCAGGAAAGCAGGACTAAAGGTCCTCCCAGCTTCCTAAGAGGAGCGAACAACTGCTGGGTCAAGACACCCACCAGCCAGGCCAAAGAGAAGAGTAGACAGGGAGCAGGCTCGTAGCTTTTGTAATTCATCACCCACGTTGGGCTGCACTCTTCAGGACTGAAAGGGAGCTGCTTTTTGAGCCATCTCTGCTCCTTAGAGGTAAGCCCCTTACCCATGTCCTGTTAGTATCCCCAATAAAAAGTTACTAGTTCGCCAAGTTAGATGCTGGCACAACTATACTTTGGGCGGTTGTGGGTTCCATTTCCTAGACTAAAGAGGTGTGTGCTGTATTTTCCCAGGAAAACTCTAATCAAATGCCACTCTACACGCGTGTTTGTGTGTCACAAGTGCTTGCTCAGACAAGTTCAATCTTCAGAATCCACTTTAAAAGCCGGATACACACGACAGGGAGGGCCGGGAGACACAAGGATCACTCCCTGAAGCCCACTCATGGGCTAGCTAGCGGCAGAAACAAGGCAGCCTGCTCAACAACGCTGGAAGGCCGAAGCTACACACACGCAGACTGTCACTGCCCGGAATGATTAAATGGCTGTGAGTGCTCCAACGTCACACACTCACTACTCCTAGGAGGCTTTATGCCCTCTGCCATAGGAGCACACAGAAAGGAAGCCCTTCCCAGAGAATGAGTCCACCAGCGCCGTGCTGAGACTCCAGCCACAAGGTTTGTGGGTGATAAGCTTTTATTGTGTAGAAACTATCCAACTAAGGAAGACATTTTGATCTAATAAGTCTAAATAGACTAAAATATCTGCTCTGTCTTAATCTCTAAAATAATTATCCTGATCTCACCAATCATGCTTAATGCTGCTGAACACAGTATCACCATGAACCAATGAATCACATGACTATAATTTAGATCAATTATTATAAGTACAGAAATGTGTTTTGTTTAAGTATTGTCTTAGTTGGGTTTTCACTCCTTTTCTTAATTTTCTTTTGGAGCTAAAGCCCTGCCTGGCCTAGAGCCCATTATATATCCTAGGCCAGGCTGGGTTCAAACTCCTAACAACCCTCCAACCTCAGCCTTCCAAGTTCTGGGACTGCAGGTATGAACTGCCACAGCGCACTCTCTTAATACATATGTGCCCTAAGGAAAACAGACACTCCATCAAGAGTCTATAGTAGGAAACACTCTACACAATCCAACTGAAAGCTCAGGTTTCAAGGCCAGGTCTAGTCTCTTTGTCCTTGGAGTCCTGCTACTAAGATATAATAGAGCCTTCAGGAGGTGGGTCTAAAAGAAGGTCTTCAGGCCACTGGGGGAATGCTCTTGAAGAGTACAGTGGGACTCTAGGTTTCTGCTGTGATAATGCTACATGCCACCAGCCACAGTAATAGAGCCAATCAATCATGTACTTCAACCTCCAAAACTGATTACAAAGAGTTGAAGATGTGGGCCAGAGGCAAATCACTTGTCTACCACCTGCAAAGCCTTGGGTTCAGTCCTTAGCACCACAAAAAGCAAAATGGTGGTGGTAACTTCATGTTTGTAAGGTACAGTGCATTTATCCTCAGCACTTAGGAGGATAAAGAAAGAGGATCATGAGTTCAAGGCCAGCCCTGTACTACAAGACAAGACCCAGTTACAGAACCAAACCCTGAGTCAAAATGAACGCTCTGTCTTTAAAACTTTATTGTCCCAGGTCTCCACTGATGTTACAGATGTGACGTTACCCACTATATAAATACAGATACTTAGTCCACAGGCAGGCACAAAAGAAAGCTACTCAGCTATTTACATCTAATTCAACTATAATTTACCACATCATAATCATGCTTTAGAAATATAATTGTTAAAAATGTCATGGGTTAAAGCTAGATTAAGTAACTTCTTGCTTGGGTTTGAGAGATCAGCACTCTCAATACCTGTTTTGCAGCTTTTTTAGCTTCATGCTTCCTTTGATTTTTAAGGGCTGTTTTTGATAATGGCTTGTCACTTCCTGGATGTGGCTTCATATTCTGGGGAGGTTCCTCTTCATGCTACAGGAAATGTAAAACAAGTACTTCTGGAGTCCACAATTTGAAAAGCATACACAATAGCAAAGTATGTACCTTTACTAGTATAAGATGATTTTATCCAAATTACTCAAGAAACTGGAAAGGAATATTTCAAATCAGTTACTACAACAGAGTTAAATAAGGACCTCCCATTAGCTGATATGTATCTTCTCATTACATAAACCCAGACAAAATTCACTTTTGGTTTGCAGAAACAATAAAATATGCCTCAGGACTAGACATGTGACTCTTATGAAACTGAGTAACAACAGCTTCCCTGAGGTGTTTTTGATGTGATTAATATCCTTAGGAAGTTGATATCATAGAAAGCAGCTACCTCATTTGTTTTCTTCATATCCAGAATCATGTGACAGATCTTCACTGGTAAAGTCTGAAGTTGAAAGTTAACCAATGTTGAAATAGAATATCTCAAGAGGATCTGAGAGGCTTTAAGAATTTAGTCAAGAAGGAAGGATACTGTTTTGAGTTGGTGCAAGCCAGGAACAAGATAAAAAAATTATCTTCGAAAATGTTATCTTCTTCCCTGGATAATTTATTAATAGTTTATTTAGCTTCTTTAAAAGGAACATTCCTAGGTCTCAGCTATGGTATACACCCACTTTTCTAAGAACCCCAAAGACAAGGTGCTCATGCTTGGAGGTCTTCTATTAACACCATCACAAAAAGGGAGAGCACTAATCAGTGGTCTCCCCTGAGTTCTGAATTACCATTTAAAAATATACATGAATCTATCAATATTCAGGAAGGTGAGGAACTCATGGCCTGAAGACAATAAATGAGTTTTACAAACTGACAGTGTTTGTAGTGGCTTGAATGAGAACGGCCCCCATAGGCTTGTATGTTTGGATGCTGGGGCATCAGGAAGTGGCACTACTTGGGAAGGATTAGGAGGTGTGGCCTTGTTGAAGGAAATATATCACTGTGGGTGGGCTTTGAGGTTTCAAAAGCCCAAGTCAGGCCAAGTGTCTCTTTCTCTTCCTGCTGCTTGTGGATCTGATGTTGAATTCTACTTCTCTAGCACCGTGTCTGATTGCATGCTGCCATACTTCCCACTAGGCCATGCATCCCACCATGATGATAATGGACTACATCCGTGAAACTGTAAGCTAGCCTTAATTAAAACTTTCTTTTATAACACTTGCCATGGTCATGCTGTCTTTTCGTAGCAATAGAATACTGACTAGGATAGTATTTTAAAAATTAAAGACGATTTCATATATGTATTCAGACCTGTGTTATCTTGAAAATCAACAAATTTCTTAGTGTGAGCTGGCCCTAAGATCGATCACCTATGGGAACTTGACTGCTGCTGAACATGGAGCTGCTCACCATGTCCTCCTGCTCACCATGTCCTCCTGCTCACCATGTCCTCCTGCTCACCATGGCCCCCTGCTCACTACTGCCTTCTATCTTCAGCCTCAGCCAATTAGCATCTGAATTTAAACCCTGAACCTATAAAGCTATGACCCTATAAAGCATCATGCTGAGTTATCTTTTCCAGAAATTAAACAACTGTGAATCCAACACAACAGACTATTGCCACTGCTCTAAGTCATCATCATAAACACATTGTGGGACCTTACTGCTGAAGGGACTGCATATTTTGGCTGTAGGAAATAAGAGCAATCACTCTCAAACTAGCCAGGAAGTTTCCTGCCTGCTGGGTAGCATTCATAGTGCCAGAAAGTGCTATGCAGACTGCTGGGGGAGAGAAAGACATCAGTGGTCTTAACTAGTACTGTGTGCTCCATGGTGTAATATTGACTTTCCAGGTAAGATGTGCCTACTGTTGCAACATGCATGCCTGTTATATAGTAACTGCTTTCTGGTTGGATTTGAGGCTTGTTCTAAGGAAGAAAATTTCATGCCTCCTACTGTATATTATCCTGGTCAGAAGTCCTGATATTGTTATTTTGCTAAATAGTCATGTTAGTAAATTTTCTTCTAAATTTTTATATTTATACTCAGACCTGAGCTACTTTCAGCTTAAGTCAGAAAAGCTTCCTTTTTCAATGGGCAGAAGTCAAGGGAGAGACGCATTACTGGTTAAAGTGCTAAGAAAAAAAAGAGATGAATACTTATTCCTGAAGAGAAGATGATATCAACTTGACCCTATCATCAAGGCTCAGTGAACACTGCAGAAGAGGAGGCAAAAAGATTCTACAAGCTAGAAGTTGGGGAGGAGGGCTGTGAAATGCTGTCTCCTGATTAGCACAGTGCTAATGCACTCAGGAACCCATAGTAGCTGGGTTTACCAGCATGAGAGCAAGCAAGCCTAATTTGGTCAGATTTGATGGATAATTTCAATGCCACAGTCCTTACCAAAGAGTTACTAGCAACCTATAGCTGCTAGGGAAGGCTTTTAAGGATATGGCCATTGGTAGAACTCCCATTTGATAATAGATGGCTGCATACCTACACATGTATGCACAGTACTAAATGGACTTAGAGGGTATTTTTTTTTTTTTTTTTTTTTTGGTTTTTTGGAGACAGGGTTTCTCTGTGTAGCCCTGGCTGTCCTGGAACTCACTCTGTAGACCAGGCTGGCCTCGAACTCAGAAATCCACCTGCCTCTGCCTCCCAAGTGCTGGGATTAAAGGCATGCGCCACCACGCCCGGCTGAAGGGTATTTTTAAAAATACACAAAGTTGGAAGGAATATGAGAATAATTGGATTTGGAGACACAGGGTGGATATGATATTTCATTGCATACGTGCAGAATAAACATTGTGGGGTTTTTTTTTGTTTTTGTTTTTGTTTTTTTTTTGGATTTGGTTTTGCCGAGACAGGGTTTCTCTGTGTAGCCCTGGCTGTGCTGGAACTTACTCTGTAGACCAGGCTGGCCTCGAACTCAGAAATCCGCCTGCCTCTGCCTCCCAGAGTGCTGGGATTACAGGCATGTGCCACCACCGCCCGGCACATTGTGTTTTTTAAACTGTGAGCCCCTTTAAATTAACCTTTTTGCTGGCTTAATATATAAGCTGCTCAGCATCCTCATCTTCCGGGCCTTAGTGGTCTCTCTGGAGTATATCCTACATATGGACAAAGCAACATAATGTGCAAAGAGACAGAGGTGTGCAGAGTGCCTCACAGAGAACCACTTGCCTCTGTGCTATTTCTTACTTACCAGCTTGGAATTGGTGACTGGCTTATTTCTTAAGGCTGGAGGTCTGTAAGCTGTTGCAACCTTAGGCTCCTCACTAGGCACTTCACTTGGAACTGCTTGGTACTTTATCGTTTTCGCTGGAAATATTCCATCCAAAAATGGCTGCCAAGAAACCTGCCATAGCTCTCCATTTGATGGCACATCATACTTATGCAAGATGGAGCCAGTATAATGCCAGATCTTATACCCATTATTAACACGTAACCTAGGAGCACATGTGGCTGTTAAGATATGCTCACCATCTGGGCACCAGGCAAAATATGTAGAATCAGAAGCCACTGGCTTAGAAATAAGCTTGTAGTTTTTAACATCCCATACTTCCATTTGTCCTCGAAGATTTCCAAATCCAGCCAGTACTAGTATATGTCCATGAGGGCTATAGAAGGCTGCGTTGCGAGGACCAGTCCCAAAGTCAAACACAGGATCACACTTCAGGTTGAAAACGGTTGCTTTCGCAGGCATAAAACCATAAACAGCACAAAACTCAGTAGAACTAGAATTCCAAACTACATCATAAATTGGGCCATTTTTTGCTGGAAAAAGAAGATAAGACATAAATCAGCGGTTTAAGAGAAAGCTTACCAGCAGGTTCTAGTGGCACGGGCCCTCATTCGCACACTACACAGTTTATATTTTCACCTTTGAATAATTAGAAGTAATCTCATTTGTTTTCTGGAAGACTGAACCCTTCTGTATCCGTCTTGTTTTTTGCTGCGGTTTTGAACTAGCCGTTAGGGTAAGGAGAAATAACGATGCTTACACTCCTTGTGCTCATACAGCCCCTGCTTGCTCTGTTACGTGTGGATTTTTTTCCCCTGAGGGAGTACGGGGACAGGGTCTCCTGTAATTCGGGCCAGTCTTGAACTGGCTACATAAGTGAAGATGATCTTGACTCTCTGACCTTGGCCTCCCTCTTCCAAATGTTGGAATTACAGACATTCATTACTATGCTTAACACCTGTCAGTTTAATTATTTTCTTCTTACCTTAGTTAACAGATTCTTTTAGTATAGAAATCTATATTTATGCATTACAAGTTTATCATTTTTCTTAGCATTTTTGTGTTGCTTAGAAAAAAAAATCTTTTTTTTTTTAAATTCCCAGATTATAAAAAAGTTTTCACATATTTTCTGTTTTAAACTCCCTTTGAAATTTTATATATAATTTTGAGGAACAAGCAGAAATTATTTTGGTAAGAAAAAATAACAAATTTATATTCCAAATGACTAACTGTAGCTTCATTAATACAAAAACACAAAATTCAGTGTCTTCTTTTGATCTGTTGTATTAACATAGTATTTCAGGTCTCTATTTTATCTTATCTCAGTGGGAACACAGGGTTTTTGGAGAAGTGTGGGTCAGTTCTCTACTCACACATGCTCCATCCAATGTGAAAGTCTGAGCGAGCTGCTAGAATGGACAACCCAGTGTGTGGGGCTGGAGGACTGACTCAGCAGTTAAGAGCTACTTGTTGCTTTTGCAGAAAACCAGAGTTCAATTCCCAGCACCCAACTGTGGCTCACAACCAATGTAACCCCAGTTGCAGGGGATCCAGTGCCCTCTTCTGACCTTGGGCAAAAGGTATGCACATGGTATACAGGTATCAATGTAGACAAAACACTCATGCATAAAATAAATACCTATAAAGACATTTTTAAGGTAAAATCACTATTAGTCTATAGTTAAGTAGCTTACCAAAATAAGAGGTAAACTGGTACCATGCTGGGTTTACTTCTTGTTTCTGCACCGTCACTAAACTCTATGTGCTGTGGTAGTTAAATGCTCAGAGAGCCACTACAACAACCCACGCACTCACAGACTCCACTCCTGCTTGCCTAAGGATGATGTTAAGCTTCTCAATGAAGAGGAATTTTATCATAAACATTATGGTATTTGAGTTTACTCACTTCCTTAACAATTTTGACTGTATTAATTTTGTGACATTGAACCTTTTTTTTTTTACCGTCACTGTTTTTAACGGTGGGAAACTGTTAAGGGTACTCACGTAGCTGCACCACAGCACTTTCTCCGTTTGTTGCAATGTAGTGCAGTGTTTGTTCTCCATAGTAGGAAGCTCCTGTCTTGTCAACCTCCGTACTGGCTATTACCAGCACAGCAGTAGCTGTAACAGAAAAACAGTATTCAATGAGATTAAAAATAGAAGTTAAAAGTTTATACACTTATGAATACTGAAATTAATATTTAATAACAAAAGTGAAAAATTACTCATCATACCTTTTTTATTCCACAGCATTGTAACCTTATCAGCTTTAAAGAAGCTTTTATTGGCCAGTGCTGCCTGAGGCCCGGCAAAGTTGGGATACTGATATAGTCTAACAAATGAAGGTGCGCCTTTACTTCCTGGGACGTAAACTGCCACCTAAGACACACACGTACAAGTCAGTACTTAATTCTCAGAAGCAGAGAAACTGAGATGCATGTTTTTAGACATACTTTTTAAAAGGAGAAAAGACATATGTTCTATATAAATAAAAGCAAGAATTACCTTATAAGGTTGGGTTCCAGGTGATAAATTAAAGTCATTAACTTTTTGCAAATGTAATTTATTTGCAATTGTGTCTAAAATGAGAGGAAATGGATTAGAGGTGGATAATAAATTAACAAAACTCATCAAACTCTGAATCCATTATGAAAGGCTAGTATTACTACAAACTGTTTATTGTAGTTTCATGTAGTGAGGTAGAGCAATCCAGTAGAAAAGCCAGACAGAATTAGGCTTGAATTCCATTCACTCATTTACTAGGTATGCTAACTTGGACAAGCAATAAGATGATACTAATTATTATACCACGTATTTCCCAGGGATTGACTTTAAAAACATAATGCCAAGCACAAGGTATATGCTCCAATGAATATCAATCTCTATATTAAAGAAGTCATAGAGCCCATTAGATGGGAAAGATTGGCCTCAGGCTGCTAGTGTAAACTGTGCTTATCATATAAAAATTCTATATGATAAATAATAAAGATCGCTGATACTGATTATCCTATCGGAAGCAACAAGCATCCATGTTAACAAGCAACAGTGTCACCCTAGTTAATGGGATAAAGAGTTATTCTCTTTATTCAGTTTCAGATGTCAGGAAGTATTCAAATATAGCACAAGAAACTATCAAACTTGAGATTCCCCTTCTGCAGCAAACTAAGAAAGTGGGCATTAGTTTTTGTTACCTTGATACAAACTAGAGTCACTTGGAAAGGCCTCTTGAGGAACTGCCTCCATCAAATTAGACTGCAGGCAAATCTATGGAGCCCTTTCTTGATTACTGCCTGACTTGGGAGGACCCAATTCACTGTGGTGGTGTCACTCCAGGCACACACTTTCAGGTTCTACAAGAACACAAGCTAAGCCCTGTGGAGCAAGACCTTATGGAGAATTCTTCCGTCTCTGTCCCCTGAGTCCCTGCTTGGTTTCATGATGGACTGTAAACTGTAAGATAAAATAAGGTCTTTCCTTCTCTAAGGTGGTCACAGGCACAGGAAGCAAGGTAGGACCCTCCAAGGAGACAAGTAAGCAAGCTAAGGCGAAAGCCATGGTGAGGAGTACCGAAGGCAGGAAAATGTAGGGCATACTATGGGGTCTACAGTGGCTAGAGGCTGCACAAAGGAGCCTGCATGTCTTCTTTGGCACATACAAGCAAAATTACAATTCTTATTTTAGTATAATAAAATAACAAGTGTTCAATCACTAATTAGATGCTGTACAGATAAAGGGATAGCATTATCTTTTCTTTATTTTCAGTAATCATGTTACTGCTATTACTGCTGCTATTTTTTTTTTTCAGAATACAGTGTGGATAATGTGGAACAGAGCAAATAAATAATGTGATGTGATAATCCCAAATCACATCTTTGATATACCAAAGAAAAAGGACCCTCGACATGGGTAAAAGGTAATATAGGTAAGGTTAAGTCAAATTTTGTATTTTTTAAAAGGGGCTGGAGAGACAGGAGTTAAGAGAATGCTCTAGCAGAGGATCTGGGTTTACTACCCAGCACCCTATGGTGGCAATCAACCATTAGTAATTTAGGTCCTGACATTCACAGGCACCAGGCATGTGTATCCATCCATACATGTAGGCAAAGTAATCATACACATAAAATGAAAAAAGCCTAAAAGTATTTTTAAATCTTGCAACTTTAAAAATGGAAGTTATCAGCATGAACCTAAATATTACAGCCTCCAAAAAGAAAGAGAGAGAGAGAGAGAAACTCTAGATACCATGATTACTGTAGTGCAGTGAAGCCTTAGAGTTAAGACTATAGTCTGCAAATATTGTTTTCCATGAAAAGGATTCAGCTGGCTTGGAATATTAGCTGACTCTAGACGAATATCAGGAAATATGTGAGATAATCCTAAATATCTTATTATACAAAAAAAAAAAAAAACCTACATTCCATCAGCAATTTATACAAGACTGATAACATGTTAAATTATATGTCTGGGAGGCAGAGGCAGGCAGATTTCTGAGTTCGAGGCCAGCCTGGTCTACAGAGTGAGTTCCAGGACAGCCAGGGCTACACAGAGAAACCCTGTCTCGAAAAACCAAAAAAAAAAAAAAAAAAAAAAAAGAAAAAGAAAGAAAAGAAAAAAGAAATAAAAGCAAACTTCAAACTACAGAAAAATACAGAGAAAAATGAGTGTTGAAATAATCTACTGCTGGCCAGGTGTAGGGGTATAAATCTTGAATGCCAGTACTCAAGAGGCAGAAACAGGCAGATCTCAGAGTTCAAGACCAGCCTGGCAAACAATGCCAGTTCCAGAATAGCCAGGGCTACAGAGAGAACTCAAAAAACAAACAAACCAACAAATAAACATACACACACACCTCAAAAAAGAAAAAGACAGAGATAATCTACTATAAGGGGTGAAAAAGAGATTGAGAGGGAACCTAGAAACTAAAAGAAACTTGAGAGATATCAAATTTGAGAGATATATGACAATTTCGGATCTTGAGTTTTAAAACTTAAGAGAACATTTGCAGTGTTAGAAGTCTGAGCAATAATCATATTATTTATGACAATTGTTTAACTAAATTTTAAAAACTAGAGCCCTCCTTAACTTTCAGTGATACACATTGAAATTTTTTTTTTTTTTTGGTTTTTTTCGAGACAGGGTTTCTCTGTGTAGTCCTGGCTGTCCTGGAACTCACTCTGTAGACCAGGCTGGCTTCGAACTCAGAAATCCGCCTGCCTCTGCCTCCCAAGTGCTGGGATTACAGGCGTGCACCACCACTGCCCGGCTATTTGTTTGGTTTTAGCTTAGTAGAGAAATAATAATTGAATAGATGTTAGAAGTTAGGACTAGCCATGGTTGACAATTATTGAAACAGAAATTCTATACTATAAAACATTTTAGGGAAGGTGTGTTAGTTAATACATGCCTTTATTATCAGCATATCAGAGATAGAGGTAGGGAGATAAATGTGAGTTCCAGGCTAGCCTGGTCTACACATCTAGTTTCAGGCTAGCCAGGACTACAGATTAGTTGTCCTGGAATTTACATTGTAGACCAAGCTGGCCTCCTACTCAGAGATCCATGCCTCTGCTTCCCAAATGTTGGGATTAAAGGCATGGGCTACTATAACTGCTGTGGCACACACATTTAATCCTCAAATGTGGGAGTCAGAGGTAGAAGGATCTCTTAAAGTCAGGCAGAGCTGTGTAGTTTCACACTGTCTCAAAAATTAATCAGTATAAATTTTAAAATTGTATTTCATAATTTCAACATCAAGAACAAAAGAGCTATTCTAATATTTTAATAGCTATTGTCTAGTACCTAATAATATAGATATTATAAAAAGAAAATCTTTATGCTCTAGAATATCAGTGGCATTCAGATTTACAAAGATTTGTGCAAATGAATATAAATAACAATACAAATACATGAATTATATCTAGGATGATCCTATGATGTCACTAAGGAAAGGAAAACGATATTCTTAGCACTAAAGACAAAACAAACAAAAAACTTTTAAAACTGTATTTTAAAGTAAATAATAAAGTAAGTTTTTTCATACTAAAATTGTTGTTCTCAAAGAAGTGAACTTCATTGTTAACATTCCGGGCACAAATAATTTCATCATCTGACCAGGAAGGACACCTATGCCAAAAGAAAATAAAAAATTGGAAAAAAATAGAACCATGTTAAAACTAATGATGTGTTTAAGATCAAATATTTACATTATATCTGCTACCAAGGATACTAATAGTCTTAATAAGTTGTTGTATCTTAAAAAAAAACATATACTGTTCCTTCCTTTTTAAAGACTAAAAGGGGATAATATTTTTACTATAATATAGTTATATATTTAAAAGCCCTTAAAGTCGTATATTTTGGTCTAACTTTTTTCCTAAGTCAGTACCAGAGAAACGAATAGATATGATGACATCATCAATATGCATCACTTTACAGGCTGCACAGAGCTGAGAGGTTAAGGGCACTTGTTCTTAGGCCGGAGAGACGGCTCAGTGGTTAAGAGCACTGACTGCTCTTCCAGAGGTCCTGAGTTCAATTCCCAGCAACCACAGGGTGGCTTACAACCATCTGTAATAGGAACTGATGTCCTCTTCAGGTGTGTCTGAAGACAGCTACAGTGTACTCACATGAATAAATCTTAAACAAACAAACAAACAAACAAACAAACAAACAAACAAACAAAACCACTTGTTCTTACAGAAAACCAGGATTCCAGGAATCTTTTCTTGACCTCCAAGGTTAGTAGGTATACAAAAAACATAAATACATAATACAGGAAAAACATTCATGAAATCTAAGATTTCTTTAAAATTACACTTAAAGCATTTATTTACCAATTCTGCATTTTTTTCTGTATGAAAGATTTCAAACATGTTCCAGTTTTCACGTCATAAAGTTGCAGGTTAGGTGTCCCAGCAGTGCCATCTTTAGAAGCTGCAACAAAAATACTGTATAGTGATTGTCTTCTAAAATTGTTAAGATTTAAGTCTCACAAAGATCTTTAATAGGATTAAGAATATTAAATAAAAGAACTGCCTTCAATCATCCTTCTTTCCTGTCTTTGTTATGGAGTTAGTCACTCATCGCTGAAACTATGACACATGCCATGCTTGAGTGAAAGCCCACACCTGTGAAATGATTAGTCATGATAAGTTTGAAGAAGACTTGAGAGATTTATTTATTAATTCTGACATATATTACTGTCACAGGGATTAAGTCATGAAGGTTTATACCTATGGATCATAAAAATAAAGTTATTTATGATTCTCAAGTATGCTTTTACTTGGAAAAACAAGATTCATGAAGAGTCCAAGCCTCTTTCAAAGAATAAAACCCTGAGGTTTATAACCCAATAATGAACGATTATTATTTATTTATTAAAAAAGATTGTCATTGCTAAAGAATGGGTCTACCCCATCTTCTTTCCTTTCCTTTCCCCCCCCTTTTTTTTAATGAGACAGAGTCGGTCATACATGCACACTGGACTGACCTCAGATTCCTATGTAGCAGAGTGACCTTGAATGACAGGTTTGTGACACCTCACACAGTGTTAGGGATCAAGCCCAGGCCTTGTGAATGCAGGCAAGCACTCTACCAACTGAGCTACACCCAGTCTCTTAATAAAATGTTCTTAAACCAGCCTCTGTACACCTTTCCTATATTATTATGTCACGTATACCTAAAGCAGGGCTATATAGAAGTTCACATAGCATTACCATCAGATGGCTTTAAATGTATCAAAATAGCACATTGTTTTCTACTCTTTTTGTTCTTGGAGACAAAGTCTCATTCTAGCTAAACT
Organism: Apodemus sylvaticus; assembly: GCF_947179515.1. Taxonomy (NCBI): domain Eukaryota; kingdom Metazoa; phylum Chordata; class Mammalia; order Rodentia; family Muridae; genus Apodemus; species Apodemus sylvaticus. Next base: position 109,654,028 of record NC_067475.1, read on the forward strand.
CATCTCCAATCCACAATCTTCTCTGTAATCATAGGTATTTAACACTAAACACTGTCATAACACTTCTTTGAGAGTATATCTACTGTACTGTCTTTTTCTTATAGTTGACTAATTCATTATTAATCTAGATCTTTAGAAATGTTTTCTAGCCAGCAGTTACTTATTTTCTAAATTTTCTTTGCAGTTTTTCTTCTCCTTTATCTTATAACTTACAATGTCTCTTCATATCATGAGGTATGTTATTTACAGTCAATTAGGACCCAAAAGTAGTAAAAGACCCCTGATACTCATTAGTTTTAAATTGGATGTCATCTTGAGCTATTCATTCTGTCTAACAGGAACACAAGTCTTTTTAATGAATCATGATTTGAAAAAAATTGTTGACTGTTTTTTTTTTTTTTTTTTGAGAGATGGTGTCAGTATGTAGCTGTGGCTGTCATGGTACTATTTTTGTAGACCAGGCTGGCCTTGACTTAAGAGATCCACTTGCCTCATTAGGGGGATGTAGCTCAGTCGGTCGATGCTTGCCTGGCATGCATGAAGCCCTGGGTTTAGACTGCAGCACCAGTGGATGGGACATGGTGTACACCTGAGATCCCAGCAGAGAAGCACAGAGGAAGATGAGAAGGTCAAGGCCACCCACGTTAAGGGAGGGGCTCACTTGCAGTCTCAGTCATACACTAAGATCAGACTCCCTGCAGACGGCTGGGTGTGTGTGTGTGTGTGGGGGGGGGGTCTGCTTGACCATAAATGACCATCTTCCAAAGTTATAAACCTAGTTTTTCTCCCTCCAAATGTAATTGCTCCTGGTAGAATATCGTCATAAGGGAAAGTACTTACTAGTGTAAGGTTGCCACGTTGCCAGGACGGTGTTATTTGGCGAGAATTCAAGGCAAACTGCTTTGGGGAGGTCGAAGGAATGCAGTAGTTCCTTGTTAGCCACATTGATTATATTTACTCTGGTTTCAAAAGAAAATACTTCAGCAAAATTACCATTTTATAATAGCCAGCATTAACCAAAACATTCATACCTCTTTTCTTTTTAAGATTTATTTATTTATTATATATAAGTACACTGTATCTGTCTTCAGACCCACCAGAAGAGGGCATCGGATCCCATTACAGATGGTTATGAGCCACCATATGGTTGCTGGGATTTGAACTCAGGACCTCTGGAAGAGCAGTCAGTGTTCTTATCCGTTGAGTCATCTTTCCAGCCCCCATGTCTTTTCAAATACAGAACATTCCCAATTGTTCACTTTTCATAACTACTTTTCAGGAAGTTTCAAAAAAAAAATACCAAGGCAATATTTTAACTTTAAAATAAAAAAATGCAAAATTTACCCCCACAGTATTGAGAAACAGTACAGAGTTAGCAGAAAGGTTCTCAGGTGGCAGGACTCCAGTGGAGTCAGCACTTGGCTAGGCTGCAGGGAGAATGGAGAAGCCCGCTTTTTAAATATGAATAAGTAGCTGCATTTGTTGGGGAAATCTTGTAAGCAAGTCTATTAAAATCTCAACAGCAGTCTAACACATAGGCTTATTAAGAATGATGGTGGGATAGTAATGACAAAATGGCAGGAGTCACAGAGTAAAAGGAGTCCCCACTGCTCCACTCTGCGTGTTCCTACAGAACCCTCAGCACAGGCCAGACCACTTCCTGTAAATCTATTTGAGTCTTTACAGGCATCATTATGTTGATCTTATAAACAAATTCACTTAGACTTAAAAAAAAGAATCAAATGAATTGATCTGATCAGCATATTAGTGATCAATGCTAAAGCCCAGCTTTGGAACTCAGTTTGTCCTGACTTACTCTTCCATGTTTAACTTCCAGGGCAGAACTGCAGAGATGGCTCAGAGGTTAAGAGCAGTGGCTGTTCTTCCAGAGGCCCCTTGTTGGAGAGCCAGCTCTCACATGATGAACTCCAGAACCAGGTCTGATGGCTCTTCTGGCCTCCAAGGGCAGTATACACATGGTACACAGATGCATGTGTGGGCAAAACACACATAACCCATATATATGTAAATAAATATATAATTGAAAAGAAATTGAGCTGGAAAAAGTGGCACATGCCTTTAATCACAGCACTCGGGTCAGAAGCAGGTAGATCTCTGTGAGTTCCAGGCCAGCCTGGTCCACATAGTAAGTCTGAGGATAGCCAGGGCTATGTAGAGAGACTCCACCTCAGTAACAAAACAAAGCACCCTTAACATTGTGGCTAGAATTATACTGTTTATATGTAATGGAAATATTTTATAGTTAGAGTCAATAACTTACAAAGTAAACCAACGAATTTAATAGTCTTTAATGGTTAATTAATCACATTTAATCTGAGTTTCAGAAGATTTTATAATATATTATCACTATAAAAAACTGTTCAGGGCTGGAGAGATGGCTCAGCAGTTAAGAGCACTGACTGCTCCTCCAGAGGTCCTGAATTCAATTCCCAGCAACTACATGGTGGCTCATAACCATCTGTAATGGGGTCTGATGCCCTCTTCTGGTGTGTGTCTGAAGACAGCTACAGTGTATTCATAAACATAAAATAAATAATTCTTTTAAAAAACTGTTCAATTAATATTTCCAGACTAACGCATATAGGTTTTCTCTTCTGAAAAGCCTTATAGTATAACCATAATGTAGTTGAAAACAACAAAAGAAAAATAAGCAACAAATGGTTGAATATTTTTGATCTGTGAAATATTGTAGTGACTTTGTAAAAATTCAAAAGAACTTGTTTTAAGAAAAATATGACCATTTAAAGAAAATATTTTCTTATAAGATCAATTTTGTAATCTGATACCTTATATAAATTATACTAATCATTCTTTGGAACAATTTCTATGCTTCTATACACAACAGAACTAATACTAACTTTAGTTATTGATTTAACAGCAAAAATACAAAATATCTAAGTCTAAAGTTAACAAGCAAAAAAAATAATTATTTTCTAAATGATAGTAATGAATTTAAGAAACCCTAACCAGAGCCCAGGGGTGGTGGCGCACGCCTTTAATCCCAGCACTTGGGAGGCAGAGGCAGGTGGATTTCTGAGTTCGAGGCCAGCCTGGTCTACAGAGTGAGTTCCAGGACAGCCAAGGCTACACAGAGAAACCCTGTCTCGGAAAAACAAAAAACAAAACAAAGAAACCCTAACCAGTAATTTAGAACAGCAGAGCAAGCCAGGGGAAGCAAGCCAGTAAGGAACATCCCTCCATGGCCTCTGCATCAGCTCCTGCTTCCTTCCTGACCTGCTTGAGTTCCAGTCCTGACTTCCTTTAGTGATGAACAGCAGTGTGGAAGTGTAAACTGAATAAACCCTTTCCTCCCCAACTTGCTTCTTGGTCATAATGTTTGTGCAGGAATAGAACCCTGACTAATAGAGTGGATATTAACCCAAGAGCTCCAAATACCCAAGATACAATTCACAGACCAGATGAAGCTCAAGAAAAGGAAAACCAAAGTGTGGGCACTTTGGTCCTCTTTAAAGGGGAACAAAATACTCAAGGGAGCAAATATGGAGACAAAGTGCATAGAGAGACTGAGGAAAGGCCACCCAGAGACTGTCCCACCTGGGGATTCATCCCAGATACAGTAACCAAACTCCGACACTATTACAGATGCTAAGAAAGGGTTAGGGTTGCTGAAAGGAGCCTGTCTTCTGAGAGGCCCTGCCAGAGCCTTACAAATACAGTCAGATGACCGCATTACACTGAGCACAGGACCCCAATGGAGGAGCTAGAGAGAAGACTGAAGGAGCTGAAGGGGTTTGCAACCTCATAGGAAGAACAACAATATCAACCAACCAGACCCCCCAGAGCTCCCAGGGACTAAGCCACCAACCAAGGAGTACACATGGCTTCGGTTGCCTGTCAGGCATCAATGGGAAAAGATGTCCTTGGTCCTATAAAGGTTGGACAGATGACCCAGTGTAGGGGAATCGAAGGTGGGGAGGTGGGAGTGGGTGGAGGAACACCCTCATAGAAGCAGGGGGAGGGGAATGGGATAGGAGTGTTTCTGGAGAGGGGGGAAAATGGGTAAGAGGATAACACTTGAAATGTAAATAAATTAAAATAAATTAAAAAAGAAAAATAAGTATTAAAAAAAAGAAAAGAAACAGGCTTTATCAATGATAACCGATATATGCATTTCTAATCATGACAACTATGGTCATATTCATGGTGCACAGAAAATTTTCGACAAATGGATACTAACTTTTCTCCATTGTTCCAGGCAAACAATGTCCCATCTTTACTGAAAGTGTAGACTTTGCAATTTTTTCCAGATTCCCTGAAAAAAAAAATTAAAAAGTATTAATAATACTCCTTAAAAATCTGATTAAAATGTCTACAATCCAGTAATTTAATGAATAATTTACACAAATTTTAGAAAACATTCCAAAATGTTTTTGTCTATTCAAATATTTTACCTTTTAAAAATTAAATGTCAGCAACCATTGTAAAGTATGCTAGAAACTGGTTTCATGCAAGCAGAAAAACCTTAAGAAATAGACAATTTTTTAGTGTGGTGGTTTGAATAAGAATGCCCCTATTCATAGATTCATGGATTTGAACATTTAGTCATCAGAAAGTGTCCCTACTTGAGAAGCACTGGAATGTGTTGCTTTATTGGAGGAACTGTGTCACTGGAGGTGGGCCTTGATTTTTTTTTTTTTTGGAGATTTATTTATTATATGTAAGTACACTGTAGCTGTCTTCAGACACCCCAGAAGGCGTTAGATCTCATTATGGATGGTTGTGAGCTGCCATGTGGTTGCTGGGATTTGAACTCAGGACCTTGTAAAGAGCAGTCAGTGCTCTTAACTGCTGAGCCATCTGTCTAGCTCCATGCCTTGAGGTTTCAAAAGTCCAAGACAGGTCCAGTGTCCCTCTCTTCCTGCCTGTGGATCCAGATGCAAATGTCAGCTCCTTCTCTAGCACCGAGTCTGCCTGCATACCACCATGCTAAAAATGGATTAAACCTATGAAACTGCAAGCAAGCCCCCATTAAATACTTTCTGAGAGTTGTAGTGGTCATGGTGCCTCTTCACAGCAATAGAACACTGATTAGGACAGTCTCCAAGGAAGCAAAAACAACAAAACTGAATGTCCACAGTGCAAAAACTACTATCTGCATAACAAAACACTGGTGCAAAGAATGCCCTCACCACTAAAGAGACCCTGCATCTGAAAGACTGGACTCTCCCATCAATTCCTCTATGTACTTAATACATAAAAACAAAAGACTTAGTATATAAAAACAATACAACAGCCTTAGGAAATCAATCAGTGGCTTCTGTAGATCATCTGTAAAAATATGACCCATGTCAACATTCTAGCAAGGAATGAAAACTCTAAGTACTATAACTCTCTACTGAAGAAGACCACTGTGAATACATCTAAAGACAATGAAGACCTAGCCAAACATAAATGTGGGTAAGTAAACATGAGTCTACTGGTGTAGTGACATTAAATAAGAACTTTGTGGCAAACAAATATTTCAATTGCTAAGTAACAGCAAATACACCAAGAATTGATCAATATAGCCTTCTAAATAACACATCATTGACTTACCTAAGATATGTTTTTTGCTTGTTTTCACAAAATAATGGTAACTTATACTCACTTTATAGACAATGAAACTTACAAACTATTTTTCCCACAAAAATATCTATGAACAATGTCTCTTATCCACAGTACAACTTATTCTCCAACCTTAAGATAGAAAATTTCAATTATCCTTATTAATTCCTCCCATATTTTAGCCTATTCCAACCTATTCATATCTACCATCCTCATTTTTGACTCCATAATTATACCCTCATTGTTATAAACACGTTTGTTTGTTTATTGAGACAAGGTGTTTCTGTGTAATAGCCCTAGCTGTTCTCAAACTCACAAGAGATCCTCCAGTCTCTGCCTTCCAACCAAGTGCTGAGATTAAAAACTAATTCGATTTTTGTTGTTGTTGTTGAGATTTTATGTTTACCTTTATGTGATTGAAGCTGGGCCCCCAAGCATACCTGTAAGCATGCCTTTTCATACTGTTGCTGCAATATGCTTGCCAGTCATTGATGCAAAAAATAACCTGACTCAGAGCAGAGTCATGCTGACCACATGCCCTGTTATGTTCTGTCTGTTATGAGGTCTGTTAATTTTTTTTTTTTTTTTTTTTTTTTTTTTTTTTTTTTTAGTCAGGATTTCTATGTGTAGCTCTGGCTGTCCTGGGACTCACTCTGTAGACCAGGCTGGCCTCGAACTCAGAAATCCGCCTGCCTCTGCTCCTAGAGTGCTGGGATTACAGGCGTGCGCCACCACCCGTCGGCTGAGGTCTGTTAATCTTAAATTCCACAGCCGTGCTGGAGAGATGGCTCTTCAGAAGGTCCTGACTTCAAATCCCAACAACCACATGGTCACAACCATCCATAATGAAATCTGATGCCGTCTTCTGGAGTGTCTGAAGACAGTGACTCACATATAATAAATAAATAAATCTTAAAAAAAAAAAGAATAGGTTCCACAACCCTAAGCACTTCATTTAGGACCCATCAAATTGTCAATATAATTGACCCATCAAAAGGTCATTTGAACTGTTATATCTGAAATGGTTTGAGACAGGGCAGACCACCAGGTTACTTACAGCACCTGCATATGATGAGCTCATTGTGATTTTAGCCTTTTTAAGTTGGTCCTGAGAAATGTCCAGCACATGGCTTTCAGCTCTTGAGTCCAAAGCTGTTGCCATGGTCAGTAAATATTTGACTGTTTGTTCAATATAAACCATCCCTATGCTCATGTGGTTTGAACCCCAACAACTATATATTTATAAATGTTTTGCCTGAATGTAAGTCTGTGCAATTCATGCTTGCAGTGCCTGGGGGAGGCGGAAGAGGCCATCACGCCCTAGGACTAGTCCCAGTAGGTTGTCAGCTCCTGTGTGAGTGCTATGAACTGAGCCATGGTCCTCTAGAGGAGCAGCCAGTGCTCTCAACCACCGCCCCAGCTCTTCCTCCTTCACTCCCTTTCTTAATTCTGGCAAATGACAACATTTTGTTATTTCCATACAAATATATAGCATAACAATAAATGCAATGATAAATTACACAGATATAATTTGTTTTCTTTTTGAGACAGGGTCTCACTATGAAGCCCTGGCTGTCCTGAAACTCACTATGTAGACCAGGTTGGCTTTTAACTCACAGAGATCCCCTGCTTCTGCCTCTTGAGTACTTGGAGCTGAGGAAGTGTGAGGGTACCCAGTCAATACAATTTTTAAAAACAAACAAACAAACAAACAAACACTATATAAATACAAAATACAGACACTCATCAACAATCTCAAATGATAAAATGAACAAAATCAGAGGCTGGAAAGGTGGCTCAGCAGTTAAGAGCACTGGCTGTTCTTCCAGTGGCCCCTGATTCGATTCTCAGTATCAGTCAGCTGAAGAGACCAGGCTACCTCATCTTCTAATACCATCACTTGTTCTCAGACACTAGAGGGGTGGAAGTCACACTTGAGCATGCTGGTGTGGGAAGGGAGCAGCTCGGAACACTAAATCATGCTATCTAGTTATGGATGTCTTAGGATTCCAACTACAGGCTAGGTAAGTACTTCACTCAACTAAATCCCCACCTTGTTCAGACAGTTGACACATCTTAAAGTTTGAGAGGCACTAGTCTAAACACAAAATTTCTTTCTGATTAGGAAATTTTATTTCCACATTTACTAACAAATCCTAAAAGAACCTGTATTCTTCAACTATATGGGTACTATAACATGTGAGGTTTTTAAGCCAAGTATGATTGCACATGCCTTTAGTCCCAGCACACAGGAAGCAGAGGCAGGTGGATCTCTTGAATTTGAGGAGAGCCTGATGATCTACAAAGCAGGTTCTAGGACATTGAGGGCTACAAAAAGAAATCCTGTCACAGGGATGAGAGGGTGTACAAACAAAAAGAAAAGAAAAAAACCAAAACCAAAACCAAACAAAAACCTCCAAGGTTTCTGTGCTATAGACATTAAGACGTGGAGGGGGAGAAATTTTTATGGAGTATTTATATTTCATATCTTTATTCTCCAGTATAATTCTTAATGTTCAAATTGTCCTTTTTTTAGGTTGGCTTAAACTTTTTCTAGTTGATCCTGTGACTCTTTCATAAGGTCCATAATTCTTTCATTATTGCTTCCTGCCTTTTACCTGGACAAAACTAGGAATTAAATATTTTACTTAAGATTTGTAATGCATGTTGTATGTTCATTCAAGCAATGTGTGAATTGTTGCATTTGAAGGCCAGAGGAGGGAGTTGGATCTCCTGGAGTCACATTTATAGGAGGCTGCAACCACTCACCGTGGATGCTAGGAACTGAACTTGGGTCCTCTGAAAGAGTGACTTACCTACTGAGCCACCTCTCTAGTTGCACAAATAACTTTGTAAGAAGCAATGAGAGGCACCAGCCCCAGGGCTTCCCCTCCCTGGTCCTGCTGGCCGCCCTGCTCCTCCTCTTCTGCGGCCTGCCCTTTGGCATCTTCTGGCTGTCCCAGAACCTGTCCTGGCACACCCCCCTCTACTTCTGTCATTTCAGCTTCTTCATGGCCGTGTGCACAGTGCAGCCAAGCCTGCCATCTACTTTTTCTTGGGCAGCACGCCTGGCCGTGTGCACAGTGCAGCCAAGCCTGCCATCTACTTTTTCTTGGGCAGCACGCCTGGCCGTGTGCACAGTGCAGCCAAGCCTGCCATCTACTTTTTCTTGGGCAGCACACCTGGCCAGAGGATTTGGGAACCCCTCCAGCTGGTGCTCCAGCGGGTACTGGGGGATGAGGCCAAGCTGGGACCTGGGAGAGAGGCTTCCCAAGGTGGACTTGTGGCCATGACTGTCTAAGCACAGTGGGTCTAATGCAGCTCCAGCCCATGGGGGCCCAGGGAGATGGCTGATGTGGGTAAAGCTGGGATCAGAGCTCTGTCAGTAAGACCCTGGAGGGACATCTTTGCTGATGACCCAGTCATGCGTCCCTGGGAGGATTCTGGAAGGGGCAGGCAGATCGATGTTTCTGTGGAGGGCCTGGGGTTGTGCATGTTAGGGAGAGCTCCAGGATCAATCACCTCATGACAGCTGCTTCCACAGCCACCCTTACCCCCTCCTCCCTGGCTACAGTGAGGGCACAGAGCAGGCATGAGTCAGGCTAGTCAGGGTGGGAGGCAACTGTCCCTCTACCACTAGCATCCTCCTAGCTAGAGTGCAGACTTTTCTGTGTGCCCCATGCTCCCTCCTTTAGTGAGGGATAAATGACACTGAAACTGGACATTCAGTTAGCTATGGGGAAAGAAGTGGCTTGGAAGTCCTCCGTGGCAGAAAGGATCCTCTTGACCCCACATCACTGCCAGAGAGCAAAGCTGGCACAGGCTGCCACCCCAGCTGCTTGAGAGACCATGGCAGGATTGAAGCCCCTGACTGGGCGGCATCTGTAACTCTAGTTCCAGGGGATCTGTCTCTCTCTTTTGGCATCTGCAGGCACTGCATGCATGTGGTATACATACAAACATACACACCTGTGTATGAGCCCAAATGCATGGCACACACACACACACACACACAGAGAGAGAGAGAGAGAGAGAGAGAGAGAGAGAGAGAGAGAGAGAGAGAGAGAGAGAGAGAGAGACAGTGAGAGAACATAGAGTTCAAGGTCAGCTTAACCTTTAGAGGACCCATCTCAGGAAACAAAGCCCAGAAGGAACAGTGTAGAGGAGAGAGACCACTGGAGGGTGTAGACCTCACTCAACACTTCAGAAAATCTGGTGGCTCCTGAGTCTGAATCTCAAAGTGAGGTTCTCTGCATGGAGACAGCAAGTTCCCTCCCAAAGCCATCGACATCCAAAGCACCTCTACCTAGCAGGACAGAGCCAGGGCTTCAGCACCTGGACAGTTCCCGCCTCACCCTCTGTCCAGGACAGGACCTACCTACCTAGCTAGCAGGGGTTCTCTGAAGACACAGCCTGGCTGCAGGCCACAACAGGTGCCTGAACTCCTGCCTAGCCAGGAGCACAGAGATGAATGGGAGTCCCCTCCCCCGCCAATCCAGGCACAGGTGTCCGAGAACCAGGGCTGGGAGCCATCAGCCCTGAAAGAGCTTACCACCATCCATTTATCATCACACTGACTCAGCCCTTGCCTTCCTACTTCCTCACTTAATACAAGTCAGTTGATCACACACACACACACACACACACACACACACACACACACACACACACGCAATAGTGAGCTCATATGTATATATGCAAGTTTTCTTACTCATGATAAAAATAATTTAGATCCAAATAAAAGTAATACAATTATTCTAATTGTTAATTTTGACTGTTAACTTGACTGGTTTGGGTGTGAATATGAGATCATGTCATTAGAGTTCTCATCTAATGTGTGGCTTAATCCACTGATAGGTTCAAAATGTGAATGGAGCATTGGAAGGTGGCCAGACTTCGGTAGACGGGCTCCTGTTGGAGGTAGGTCACTCCTGGGCATGTTCCTGGGGTTACATCTTACCCTGGTCCTTTCCCAGTGATGCTCTCTGTTCTGCTTCCTGGCTTCTTTCTATAACATAAAGAACCTCCTCTGCGACCTGCCACTATTATGTTCTGCACAAGTGTAAGGGACCAGTCAACCACTAAATGGAACCCAATTTAAACTCCATTTCTTTGTTTACTCAGGTAATATCAACAACAAAAGTTATTACTTTATATTTCAATAGCCTCAAGTGACAATAACTTTAGTGAACAATAACACTGCTGAATGTATCCAATAGTTTTGTAGATCTTTGTAAGGTTACAAAACCACAACATTAGCTAAATTTACCTTTTTCATTTAGCCATTTTAATTATTCTATTCTTACCCAATTTTATTATTTAAAAAATTATATGAACCAACATCAAAACTATATGTCTACCAAACCCTAACCCTAACCCTATAGGTTAGACATATGGTAACATATGTCTACCAAAGTTCATTCACAGATGTCCTGGTCCTGAGTTGTATATTGTCAACTATTATCGGTTATCATTTTTATTCAGTTTTGTTTTAATTTTCCTTGGTTTCTTTCTGGAAAAACATATATGTATTCATATATATGTATTTTACTCTTTTTTTATGCCACTATCATCTGGCAGCACAGCGATTACTAATAGTGACTTTAATTATCCTATTTGCAAGTTTTTCTCATTCTAGAAGATGAAAAAATGCACAAACTCAATTACATTAAGCAATTAATTAGCTCTTTCTTTCCTCCTCCATTTTTTAAAAGATATAATCTGGTGTATGTGTGCATGCGCAGATGTAGCACATACCTTTAGAATCCAGAAGAGTGCTTTATTCACAGGAGCTAGAATTACAGGCAGTTGTGAGCCACTTGATGTGGGTGCTGGGACCCTAACTTGGATCCTCTGGGAGAGCAGTGTATGCCCTTAACTACTGAGCCATCTCTCCAGACCTTAAGTCATTGACTTTGAAATACAAAGATTATTTTATTGACAAAGAAATACATATTCTTCCCATCTTGTTAAAACGCTGGAGAGATGGCTCAGTGGTTAAGAGCACTGACTGCTCTTCCAGAGGTCCTGAGTTCAATTCCCAGCAACCTTATGGTGGCTCACAACTATCTGTAATGGGATCTGATGCCCTCTTCTGGTGTGTCTGAAGACAGTGACAATGCATTCATATACATAAAATAAATAAAACAAAAAAAAATCCCAACAAACTAGCTCTTTTCTATTATTTTTCTTTCTGGGCCAATGGGCTGGAAACATGGCTTCATAATTAAGAGCATTCACTGCTCTTCCAGAAAACCCAGCTTCAGTTTTTAGCACCCACTTGGCAGTTCACAACTGCCTGTAACTGCAGTTCTAGTTCTACTACAACACTCTCCTCTTTTTCTACCGGCACCACTCACCCAAGTGTTGCTTAGACACATACATGAGGAAAACATCCATATACACAATAAAAACTAAAATATTTTAAGAAACACACCATCAACAAAAACCTTTTGGTGTGTATTGTATTTGACAGAAGCCATACCTTGGAAGCACTGTGCTTTCTGTGAAGTGTGGTGGTCCATTCACCATGTACAGTCCTTCTGATCCTCTGACTAAAGAAACAATGGAAAAAAGGGTGGTTACTCTGCTAAGAAATACCCAGCTCTATTATTGAATGTTACTCAAAAGTCAAAAGCTATCAAAGTAGAGACTTCATGAAACATTTTCTTATACTATAGAATGTTAATTAACATTTCAAGTCTACTTTGCCTTTTCACATAAAAATCATTTTAACTGGATAAAATAAATATGCAACTTAAAAATTTAAAAACAATATTACCATCAAAATAAAAGTACCTGTGTCACAGTAGAAAGGGTAGGAACTTTGCTGAATATAAGCAAAAAGAACAGTAACAAGTTCAAGCAGCCCAGGGAAAAATAGGAAAGAGCATCACAAAATGGAAAGAAAGTTATATGGGTAAGAGAAGCTGGAAAAGAAAACAGGCTTAGAAGAATATGGAGGATGAAGTAAAATAATGTTGGTCTTAAGTATCTGAAGGATAAAAACCTCAAGAGTTTCATGATGATTTCTAAAACCAGATTTGCATTTTGAAAAGGTCAGTCTGATCTAATGGAGAGAATGAACTGGATATGGCGAAAGTCTACACTGCTCTCACAGAAGAGCGTACACATTTGGTGCAGAGTGAACCACAGGGATGCAAAGTGGAAATGAGGATGTAAGATGTAGAAAATGTAACAGGACTTAGTGAAGAATTGCTACTTAATGGCCCTTTAAGCCACCAAGAGAAGACACTGTAACCGATGCCCATGGCTTCCACTACATTTGTATTTCTGCTGGAGGCTTCCATCCTTCTCTTAGTTACTAGGAAAGCAATAACTTTAATAGCTGGGGTGGGGCTTAGCTCCAATTCTAATCCTTTCATTTCTTTTTCTAAGAACTGTTAAGAGTCAATTATTAGAAAAACCGCATTCCAGCCAGGCTGTGGTGGCACATACCTGTAATCCCAGCACTCTGGGAGGCAGAGGCAGGTGGATTTCTGAGTTCGAGGCCAACCTGGTCTACAGAGTGAGTTCCAGGACAGTCAGGACTATACAGAGAAACCCTGTCTCGAAAAAAACAAATCCAAAAAAACAAAAAAACAAAAAAACAAAAAAAAAGAAAGAAAAGAAAAAAAAAGAAAAGAAAAGAAAAGAAAAAAGAAAGAAAAACGCATTCCTGACTAAGAATTAACTAGCTCAATTTCAGGTATTAGGCAGGCCCAAAGAATATCAAATTAGAATGAAAATCTACATATTTATGATAGAGTTGCCAGTTTAACAATAGAAAACAAGTAAGCAGTCTCATAAAGATTCTAAGTTTGTTAGACATCCGTAACCAAACAGGTGGATGCCACTTTCTCCTGTGTGTACTACCAGCTGAGCTATTTTGGGAAGATAGTCCCTACCAGTTCCCAACAATAGAATGGAGTCTACCGAGCTGCTCTGTACATTTCAAAACAGACTGTACACAATGGCTTACGGACTATTTGATGTGTGCCTTCACTATTTGTTAAGTGTTAGGGATTAAAATGACTTTACCACTGTCTTCAGGATGATTTCTAATTGGGTATGGTACACTCACATATCATTCCAATACTGAGGTGACTGATGCAGGGACATAGAGTTTGAGGCCAGTTTGATCTACTGCTATAATTTAAATCAAACACTGAAAATATTTAAAAAAATATGATATTTATAAAATGTTCTGTGACAAAATATGTCCTAGATTTAAAACTGTGAAGTTTTGTAAAAAAAAAAAAAATTTTTTTTTTGAGACAAAGCCTCATGATGTAGGTAGCCCCAGCTGGCCTAGAACTCTCTATGTCTCTATGTAAACCAGGCTGTCCTGGAACTCAGAGATCTCCTTCCTAAGAGCTACCATGCTCAGGGTAAGTAACATAAATACATTATAAACACATTGTTATTATTGTCATTGTTTTACCCTTTTGCTCTGTGTGTGTGCTAACCAACCTTATATACATTAAGGGAAGTATATCTACAAGTTTTATTCTTTACAGCATTAAAATTCTGCTATCACACAGGCAAAACAGTAGCATTTCTCAGCACCAAATCCATCGAACTGTTGCAATGTATATAAGATACATTACAATTTAGAACAAGCCATATTGTCTTAATGCTATAATTAAAAAGAATCAATATCCCATTATGTAGCTTTGGCTGGCCTGGAAATTTCTTAAGTAGACCAGACTGACCTTGAATTCACAGAAATCTGACTACCTCTGCCCTCTAGTGCTGGCATTAAAGGCTACTATACATAAGTTACATGTTTAACAAACACTAGAGGGATAAACCACAAATAAAAATTATAAATTAGGGAGTTGAGATCATAACTTAGTTGCACATTATGTAGAAATTTAGCCTGTATAATGCATAGGAGAATCTAACACACTAAGACCTTTTTCAGAATTTACATACGAATCTAGAACAGAATGGCAAACTGTCAGTAAAGTCCTAATAAGGCTGCAATGTATTTATAAAATATGAATATGATCTGTTACTCTCACTGCTAACCCAGGTACATGGTCTTCCACTGATGGACAGGAACAGGGACGCTTTTCCTTACCTCACCTTGACTACCTGCATTTTAGCAGCTTTCCCCAGCTCTAGTGAGACTTTTAATTGGTAGCACAGATCTTCTATCTGGTTCATTTTTGGCAACATTATGGGAACTCAGGATATTCTAAACAACCAAAAGGGTTTTCTTACAATTTGTATTTAAGATCTGTACTTCATACTAGGGCAGAGAGTAAACTCCAAAATAATACTGATAAGAAAAACAGCAACAAGAGGAAAAATAAGCCCACATTAACCACACTTTCTAAAGAAGAGAGCCTGAGATTTCTGCTAGGAATGCTGGCCAAACAAAGAAAAATTCTTTTCTTTTTTCGTTTTTTTGTTTTTGTTTTGTTTTGGTTTTTTGTTTTGTTTTTTGTTTTTCGAGACAGAGTTTCTCTGTGTAGCCCTGGCTGTCCTGGAACTCCGAAATCCGCCTACCTCTGCCTCCCAAGTGCTGGGATTAAAGGCGTGCGCCACCACTGCCTGGCTGAAAAGCTCTTTTCTTTAGCATCACTAACCTGGTTGAATATGTGCCTGAGGATAAGTCTGCCTCCTTTAATAAAAGATAAGCAAGAACCAGGAAATACAGAAAATAGATGTTGGGTTTTTTTTTTTGTTTTTTTTTTGAATCATGTGAATCCTTAAATTTATTAACACTAAAGCTTTTAAAACCAAGTGTTTAAAAACTCAAGTTTCACCTTGTTTTGGTCTTTTCTCACTTCTGAGTTAGAGTCATAACAACAAACAATTATTCACAGGTCTATAAATCTTAAAAGTATACATAAACAAGATTTAAGTATCTAAAAACTTAAAACAAAGAATGTTTAAAAGAGTAAACAATATATTTTACTGGTAGAAAATAGTCCATGGAATGGAAATACCTGGGCATAATCCTGACCCTGTAAATATATAATATAAATCTGGCCAAGTTATCTTTGGGTATCTATAAATATGATACTATGGGAGAGTGTCAGAACAAAGACTTTAACTTAGAATCCTGTGAGAAAAGTTGCTACAATTATATACAATCTTTTCTTCATTAGCTTATTCCCCTATGTTTATCGTCTGTTATTTATTGGCTTCTGCATTAGGTACTGAAAAGGAAAGGATGAATAAGACTTATCCCAAATGTCAAGAATTTAACAGTCTAGCAGGGAAGGAAAGTAGCTGAACAAATAGAGAATTTCCTTTGTGATACATGAAGAAAAGCTCAGAAAGTGGCCGTCCAGAAATTGTGGTAAATTGCTTGGAAGTAGCTTGCCAAGTCAACAGAAAGAAAAGGATTAATTCCAAAGAATAGCTTAAAGGGCTTTAACAAACAACTCAGCACTGATGGAACACAAACTAAGACAGGATGCCAATACAATACTGTCAAGAGCTGCTCTAGGATTGTGAGTGAGCCATATGCTGGCTTTACACTGGCTTAAAAGGGCACAACATTTCACCGCTTTTTATTGTACTTTTTTTTTTTTCAGAATATGAAAACTTATTACTGTTTCCACTGTCAAATTTTAGGATCTTGTTCTTTCCTTCTTGCCGTTGTATAGAGCCAAAAGAAACACACTGGCTACTTTAACCACCTTAAAGTGGGCTCCAGGAACATCACCTACAGCATGACCTTTTCAACCAAATCCAGCAACCGGAACGTCGTCATTTTTCTCAGTGACGCTCAAGCAGCCATCACTGGGCACAAATGCTGTGATCCTCTTGCTGTTCTTAATGAGCTGCATCTGACACACTTCCTGATGGCACAATTTGGCTGTTAGGCCTCAATCCCTACTTTTTCCAGCACAATTCCCTTTGCAGGAGAGGCATCCCCAAACGGATTGGCCTTCAGGGCTGTGCCCAAGTGGGCTTTCTTAGACTGTTTGGTCCCGTCGGTGAATGCGGAGCTTCTGGGCAGTCTGGAGACCATGGCACTTGCCCATCTTGCCGGTGCCACGGGCCCAAGGGAAAGCTAATATACTAACGTTTAAGTAGAATTCAAATATGCATTCAGTATTAAAACTTTTAAGTAAACTATTTAATTACGTAATTATGCCATTTAAATAGTGTCAGAGAGCTGGAGAGATGGCTCAGCATTAAGAGTACTTGCTTCTCTTAAGAAGAAATAGACTTCTTAGCACTCACTTAAGGTGAGGCCCACAACTCTAACTCCAGCTCCAGGGAAGCCCACACCTTCTTCTGGGCCTCTTAAGGCCTGCACTCCTGTGTACACGCTCATGTACAGACACACAAATAAGTAAATAATAAATCTAAACAAAAGAAAACAATCTGTCTGACATAGTGTTTAGAAGATTACAACTAGCACCTTATAAATATTTGGTGAATAAATTATGGTAGTCTAACTGAACAGGAATAAGCATGGACCTTAAAAAATGTATTCCTAGACTGGCAAAAAGTATTAAAGCTTTGCTGTGTCTCAGAAGGACATAACTTCCAATTCTCAAAAACAAGACTTTTGTCCTAATGATTTTATCTTTCTTCCTACAGTTACCAAAGATGTTTTTTCTTTCCCACTTCTTTTCTATTTGTGTTTTTTGTTTATTCAAACGTACACACCCAAGCCATAACACAAACACCTTTCCTAGTGTTGTCCAAGTTTTGTTGTAATTGTTGTTGTTGCTTCATAAGCACCACAATCTGTGTCAGCTTTAAATTCCCAGAGTCTTCTACTGTTCTACTTCTTAAATGCTATTTCTCAGCTGTTTCAACTGAAAACATTAGACTATCATTATCCTGCTCACTGCTGCTACCCTAAGCCACATCTTCAGCACGAAATCTAACCTATACTAGCAATGTCTTGTTCCCTATCATAAAAATAAGGGAGCATATAAGTTTTAATTACTTAAGCTCTGATGAATTTGATGTGAGGAGTCTCGTTTCTTCAATTATACAGGCGATTTAAGGGTCCAAGCGACACCCAGCATTGCAGACCAGAGGTCACACCACCAAACTAGTAGTTTCTGTTATCTGTCTATTCCTATGGAAAGTGAAGAACGATGGATGGATAACTGGAAGGAGGGGATATTGGAGACGGAGACTTCACTTCCCACTGGCATGCTATTGTCAAATAAACCAAAAGACAGTCTGGTCCTTCCAGGAGAAAAGGCAAGACGAACTTCCAAGGCTTGCTAAGTAATTCTCCAGCGCGAAGACACAGAAAGAAACCACCGTAAAGGAAGAGTCCCTCGCTCTTTTGGAACTCACCTGTCAACAGCGGTGTGGACGGCGCCATCTTGTCCCGGAAAGAGAAACCCATGCGCTGGGGTGAGAGTTCAATAAAGGCCGAACCCGGCCTCTACACGTCTCCCCAAGCGCAATGACTACAAGTTGGTGTTTCCGGCGCCGCCAGCATCGGGGCCAATTCACTTCCGGATTCCGAGCGCGCACGCGCAGCTCTGGCTCCTCGCTTTGCGGAGCGTGGAAGGGCCTGGCTGCGGCTGCGGCCGGCCCTCGCCCTCCCTCCCTGGAGCGGGCGGAGTCCGTACTTCCGCGGGGCGGGGCCTGCCCAGTGCTGACGTTGGCAGCCGAACCCGAACTAGTTCGAGGTTGCCGGCTGCACTGTCCGGTGGTTGGACTCTTGCTTCTCGGCCCTGCGGCCCGCTCTCCCCGGCGCGCCGCCCCTCGGCTGCTCAGACCGCCGCGATCGGAGGTTGCCGGTGCTCCAGCGTTCGGCGTCCGGGCCCAGTGGCCGTAGGCGGCGTAGGCACCGCGAGCCGAGCCTCCCGGTGACTCGGGAGCGGCGAGCGAGCGAGTCCGAGAGGATCTTGGGGCAGGTGGCGCCGCGAAGATGGTCGCCAAGCAGAGGATCCGTATGGCCAACGAGAAGCACAGCAAGAACATAACTCAGCGCGGCAACGTCGCTAAGACCTCGGTAAGGAAAAGCGGGCACCCTTCTCCATGCCGTGGCCGGGGCCGAGGCCCGCGTCGGGCCGGGCCGGGGCCGCGGCGATTTCTCCCCAGACCCGCCTGACTCCGGACTCCCGCTGCGGTGGAATCTGGGGTGGGAGGAGAGATCTGTGAGCTGCCCGGTCGGCCACCTGGCCTGGGGTGCAGACCACGGGATCCCGGAATCCGAGAGTGCTTTCTCTGCATTTGAAACTGGGTTTTTCTTTTTGCAGAGAAATGCCCCCGAAGAAAAGGCTTCGGTAGGACCCTGGTTATTGGCCCTCTTCATTTTTGTTGTCTGTGGCTCTGGTAAGTGTTTGGGAGCTTTCGTGGTTTGGAATGACGTGGATGAGCGGCGAGCCTTACCCGCGTGGTTCTCAACCCACCTGCTGAGAGAATTGTTTCTAATGAACCAGATTACTTGTTCGACAGAGGGTGGTGCCCCAGAAATTTCTCTTACCTTGATTCGTGCACATAGAAGATCAAAAAGAGATGAGATCTTCCTAATGATCCCTTAGAAGAAGTTAAACACCAAATAACTCTTGGAATAGGAATGATTTGCATTGTAACTTTATTATCAATGGTGTTGCAAAAAACTTAACGAAAACATCGTGAACATCTGGATACTAGAACAAGACTGAACGGTACCAGTATCTAAGGTCTCTCTGTCAAAAACTAAGTATATAAAGTAAGGCTAGTACAGAGAATTGATTTTCTGTAGCGGAAACATACCAGTTTGGAACTTTAATGTATGAGATAAGTGTTTTCAGGTAAAATTAGTTATTAAGACAGCCAGACACCCTGCTTTTCTAAGGTGATAGACTTGGCCTCTGCAGATATATTACAGAATGTCTTTATGTTCTGTGTGTTGCTTTAATAGGCAAGCTATTATTATTGAGACAGATGCTTTTATTTGCCACATTCTACAGTTACCGAGATTTTCCTTTAACATTTCACTTTGCCTTTTCTTAAAACCTAACAACCGGAAGCTTTCTTGATATGTGGCCGCGAGCCAACCAGTTTATGTAACACAAAGATTATTGAATTTCAGCTTTGTGAGAATGAAGAAATGTGCATATGTTAGGAAACCAGGCCATTAAGGATATGTTAGAAATAAACCGAAATAAATCTATGGTTAAAAAGATGTGTTTGTTTTGGTGCTTTTAAGTTATTTCTAAAATAACTTTGAATCTGGAAGCTCTCTTGTACATCTTACAGGTAAAAGTCAAGGAGCCTGCAATTAAAGAAATAATTTGAGTTGGATGTGTAGCTCAGGCACTGAGTACTTACCCATCATGCATCAGACCCTGGGTACCATTCCCAGTACTACAAGATAATAATCATTTAAAGGCATTTAACTGTTTAATTATAAACATATCTTCACTTTTTACTGTAGTAAAGTTAGATTAGCATTTGTAACTGAGTGTAGGATTACTCTGGATTCTGCAGCTGCTGTGATAGATTACGTTTTAGTTGAAAGGCCTGTTTTATTCAACTTATTTTAATATTTGCTTTTTCTCTTCACAGCAATTTTCCAGATTATTCAAAGTATCAGGATGGGCATGTGAAGTGACTGACCTTGAGGTGTTTCCATTCTCCTGTGAATTTTAACTTGAACTCATTCCTGATGTTCGATGCCCTGGTTAAAAACAATTCAGTAAATCACCCTGCCTCAGAATGACTTTCTCATATCAGCCTTCATGTGTCATTCCAAGGTTTCTTCAAGAGTCATTCCAGGTTTGCTAGTCCATGCCACAGTGCCTTGCAAAAGCACCACATGAATAAAGCAATAAAATTTGGTTATTAAGTTCCAGTAGTAGACCATACTTATTCAGTACAGAATGAGTTTTATGTGGTTATTAAAACTTATGACTAATTAGATTAAATCTGTGTAGACAGGGTATAGATTTTCTTAACCCTAATGTGTAAATGCAATTAGCTTAATTTAAATTTTGGAATCTTAAGGTTTTTATATAGCTAGACACTTTATTATTCTTGGATTGAAAAGCACACTCCATTATAGGGACATGTAACTATCCTATAATAAGGTGCTTATAAATGGACAACTACACGGCCTAGTTTTACCACAATCATTGTCACTTAAATTTTTTTTAAGAGCTTCTAGGGCATATTGTAAGTTGAGATGCTTACAGCTCCATCTGTTTTTAATGATAATGTTTCTGTTACACAGCCTTGAATTTTGCATGAACAAGTATAGTCACATAGGATCCCATTCAAGCCTGGGTTGAATATTTTGTAACTTAATCAAAATGATTGCAGTTCCACTAAAAGCTATCATGGTGAAATGAAATTAGAGATGGTTTGCTGATGCTATACTGATCAGAATTAACTTATCAAGGGGTTTACTGTGTAGAAAAAAGTTAAGGGAGAGAGACTACAAAAAGTAAATACCTTGTCAAAACATGTGGAGTTCCGAGTGCCATATGATATCTTAGTGTGTTAATTGCACTTTTAATACCAAAAAGGCACATCAGCTAAAAAGTTGTGATTGAAATGCCCTTAGGGTTCTAGGTATATCAATCTAAACTAGCATTTGGAATTAAATGAATTTACTGATAAGGATCAGTCTAGTCTTCCTTTGTATGACTTAGTAGGTTGTGATTGATCAAATTTTCTCTTTACTAATAGTAAGGGTGAGAGTGATAAGGCAGGTTTGAGGTTTTCTGGTACTATTGAAAACTACAAGTCGTCCTGACTATTTATGCACTTAGCCAGAACTTGGTGCAGACACCAAGCAATATCTGTTTATGAATTGGAAGAAGCCTGCTTATGTTTGCTTTGTTATTTGCCTCAGGAGATCTCTTTTGAAATAAGCCGCTTTCAAAGGAACAGAAGGGAAACTTGCTACCTGCTCTGAGAGCAGTGTAAACCTCACAAGACTTTGGATCCCCTCAGATGCAGAGGAGAATGAAGGAAAGGAGTGGTTAGGGGTGCGCAGCCGTCTAACTGTATCTGATCAGGAAAGAAAGCTGGCTGTGGGTCCGCGGGGCCATGACTCTTATCTGTCTCCTTCACCCTGTAAGTGAATCCCTGAACTTGGATCCCTCTGAAGCAAGTCTTGGTTAACTAATTCTATTTTACTATAACTTTAAAAGTGAAAGATATTCTCTAAGTGTATAGCAGGTGCCTTATTTCCTTTGAATCAAATCATTCCATACCAGAATTTCCGTTGGTTTACTATAGATATTGGCTTTAAGGAATTTTTTGTTTTTGAACATACAATGTTTTAATTAATTTGTTAAATTGCTGTAGCCATCAATCATTTCACATTTGTAAAGTTACATTCCCTTTGTATCATGTAATTTACCTATTCAGTGCATTTTATATTCAGGTTGGATTATGCATATTTGGGTCAATGAAAATTATGTCTGTTTGATTTATGGTTTAAAAATAAAGTTCCCTCGATATTTGATGCTTTTGTTGTAAAAGAAAATGATTTTGCAGAATTCTTATTTGAATACTTTTCATAGTTCATAGAAAATTGTTTTAAAGGAATGCCTGTACTTAGCCTGGCAGTGGTGGCACATGCCTTTAATCCCAGCACTTGGGAGATAGAAGCAGGTGGATCTCTGAGCTCTAGACAAGCCTGGTCTACAGAGCAAGTTCCCTGACAGCCAGGACTACTACATAGAGATAGCCTGTTTTGAAAAACTGGAAGAATAAAAGGAAAAGAAAAGTCTGTATGTAAGTATCTTAGGTTTCTGTTGGTGCAGCTAAACACCATGACTAAAAAGCAAGTTGGAGAAGAAAAGATTTATTTCATATCACTCACTGTCACTTCACTATCATCAAAGGAGGTCAAGACAAGAACTCAAGCAGGGCAGGAGTCTAGAGGCAGGAGCTGGTGCAGAGGCCGTGAAGGGGAGGCGCTTACTGGTCTGTTGCTCCTTATGGCTTGCTAAGCCTGCTTTCCTATAGAACCCATGGTGGTGCCGCCTAAAATGGCCTGGACCTTCCCCCATCAATCACTAATTAACAAAACGCTTTATAGCAAGACCTTATGGAGGCATTGTCTCAATTGAGATTCTTTCTCTCTTTTCCAGTAACTAGTTTGTGTGGCAAGTTAACACAAGACATAGAAAGTCAAAGGAAATAATACCAAGAGGTACATGTTAGGTCTAATTGGACATGGTAGCAAGAAAACTGTAAAAAGCAAGAAAACTCAACACTTACCCGCTTAGCGTATAGTTGTTACTATATGCTATAAGTTTGGCTCAAGGAAAAAGCACATTTCTTTTATCCTACTTTCCTACTCAGATTTTATATTATCCTGTAATGCTGAGCACAGCAAGGAAATGAATTTGCCCAGATAGTGATGTTGCTCTGACAGAACAGTTAGGGTTTCATTGTATGTATGCTAGGTAGGATACAATGTTGCTGGCAACAAATAGGTTTCTAAAGTAGCACAAGGTTTTCGTTGTAGCAGGATCCATTGTCTTGGCCTTTGGCTTACATTGATGTGTATACTTCTGTATTCAATTGTGTGGCCTCTTGTGCTCCTCATGAGGCTACTGGTAGGATGTTGGACACACAGGACAATCATGCAGAACTATCAGGACTTATTACTAGGTCTATCCATAAAACATAGTGCTTGACAGTAATAAACTTACAACGTTATGACATTCTCTGTTTAGAAATTAAACTTCAGATTGATGTGACAAAATACTCTTGACAAAAGCAATGTAGGAGAGAGGAAGTGACGCAGGGAGTTCAGCATAGCAGGGAAGTAACAGCCGCAGGGACTTGAGGAAGTTCTTTATATCACATCTGTAATAAGGAACCAAACAATGAATACACATGTGCCAGTACTTAAGAGGGGAAAAAAAATCCCCTGACCTTTTGATGATTTCAAACCCATAAATGTTGCAGAAAGAAAGATTGCACAACTGTGGGAGGTTTGCAAACAATATGCATTTATCCAGTGATTACTAAGTAACATGCAGCTAGAGCTGTGAATAGAGTCCTAATGGCACTCTCCAAAGGCATATCCATAACTGCTACAGTAGTTCAAAAGCATGTAAATGAGGAATAATAACAGGTTTCCTGGGGAACAGAAACAAAGCCAAGGTTTGACTGCACTCTCTAGGAATCACAGAACTTACATGCATTTCACATACACTTTTAGAAAAGCCTTTAATTTTCCTCAAGTTGCTAATTCAAAGAAGAGAAAAAAAATTGCTCTCTGATGGACTTTCTTTTGAAAGTGAGTTTAGTTGACATTTACACTTTCTTTCATGTAATAGAAAAATAGAAAATTGCATCAGTAATGCTTTCAGCACAACATATTCCAGGGAACCTAAAAACTGCTACAACTTCATTGTATTTTCTTAAAATATTTGCATCTGTGATATTGAGAAATTATTCCAAAATAAAATTATTTTTAAAACAATCATTAGGAACTGGTGGTATGTGTGTGTCATCTATAATCCCAGCCCTTAGGACCCTGATGGCAGGAAAATTGCCTAGAGTTCAAGGCCAGTGTGGCCTGCAAGGGGAGACTGGGAAAGAAGAATGTGTCCTTTTGACTTTAAAGATACTGATTCCCAGTCAGGTGTGGTGGCACATATCTTTAATCCCAGCACTTGGGAGGCAGAGGCAGGTGGATTTCTGAGTTCAAGGCCAGCCTGGTGTACAGAGTGAGTTCCAGGACAGCCAGGGCTACACAGAGAAACCCTGTCTCAAAACAAAAAGATACTGATCCCCATGATTTTCCCCGAGGTAAAATTTAAAGACACTAAAGTTTAGGGGCTTCCATTTTGTTGCAGTGAAACAACTTTAAGCCTTGGTTCTCAAGAACACTGCGTGGCTCAGCCTGCTCTTCCAGCCTTGCCCTCCACAGCTTCCCTCCTAGATTTGCTGTAGTCCACGATTTTCAGAAACCCTGTAATTTTGGTACCTTTCCATAATGTTCGCGTGCATGTGTGTGTGTGAGTGTGAGTGTGTGTGTGTGTGTGTGTGTGTGCACGTGCGCGCGTGCACGCACGTGCGCACACATTATGATCATCAGATCAGCTTCCATTGCAGCCCTGCAGTGAACCTCTTAGAACTTAGTATGTTGCCGTACTTATTAGTTTCTTGTCTCTATTACACTAAGCATGGGCTCCGTAAGGGCGAGAGCTCTTTTGTCTCCTCCTGCCACCACTTCTGTGTCCACCCAAATGCCACACTCAACATATTAGCTGAGTTGCTTCATCAGTAAGAACCTTATCTGTCTGCTGGCCATGGTGGTGCATGCTTGTAATCCCGGCACTCATGAGGCAGAGGCAGGAAGAAGGTTAGAGGTCAACCTAGACCGTATTTGGACCTTGCAACCCCCACTCCAAATAAACAACATGTAGTGCCATAATCCCGGCTGCTCAGCCACAGTGAGAGTTCACGTCTACTCTGGGCAATTGAGCAATAACATTTTTTTTTTTAAAATTTAAGTAGAGAAAAAGCATATCTCAGTGTTAGGTATTTTGCCTAGCATGCATGAAACCTTGGACTTAATCCCTAGAACCATCAAAGTAAAATTTAAAAGGCCCATCATAACAAAACTCATGTGTTCCTGTAAAATCCTCTAATACTAGAGGAACAGTCACCCCACCGCTTAAACCCTGATGATCTTTAGTTAAGAGCTGTGCTCGCCACCAAAATGCAGTTTCTTGGAACAAACTCCCCCAGGATAGGCTTATAGGCTTGACATTTGGAGATATATCAACACTGTGATATTTATCCTTTAGTAAAGGTCACATCAAAAAAAAAAAAAAAAAAAAACCCAAAGAACATTTTATCAAAAGAAAGGCAATACCTCACCACACCAGTTAGTCTGGTTTAAGAGTGGATGCCGTGTTCGCCATTTCCAGCCTGTGCCTGAGGGCTTCAAATCGCTCTCTGCTCCACTTCTCTTTCTGGTACAGGGGAACACAAAGATTCCCATGTGTCCTTCTCTGTGCAAGACTCCTGCGAGCCTGACGGCTGCATCCCATACCTGTTCTAGCCCTTAGGAGTAGATAGCTCTGCTTCACAAAGTGTTCCTTACAACCACACCATAGTGATTCTGGTGTGATCTCATCGATCAAGCAAAAGACTCTGTGTCCTTTTGGAAAATGCCTGGTGTACCAGAGTGCCTGACTCTGCACACTCAACCCCAGACATCCTAGAGTGCTGGAGACTCCGGGTACAGCAAGTTTGGGTTTGTTTGTTTGTTTGTCGATAGGAACACAGCTTCAAGTCTCAGAGCGCTAATGAATGCATCAGGATCTGAGTTGGGGATGAAAACTGACCAGGCTGGTCATAAAGGGAAATAGATGTCAAAGCTTTCTTGCTCCAGCCTTAGCCATGAGAGCTCAATTTTTGAGCTAATCCCAGAGGATTATGTGGAGAAGGAAGCTACCACAGAGGATGAAACCCATTTCTAAGCTTTAAGTCATTCGTTCTGTTTGAGAACAGTATTAAGATGTTTTCTGATACAAGAACTATTTCTTCTGCTAAGCATGGCATGAAACTCCACCCTCATTGCCAAGTGCCCATAGGAAAAGCCATGTCCAACCTAGTCTAATTTCCTGCTCCTCAGACCAGTGTCCTGTGATAATCGGTGTCCCCGAAGCCTGTTGATAATAGTGTCCTACCCTGGCTAGGCCCTCTGAATTTGAGCCGAAGTTTTCCCAGGATCTCCCGCAGATTCCATCTGCAAAGCAACCTTGGAAATTGTTGAAGAAGACTAGACTTCCTTTTAAAAAATATTTTATATGTCTGGGTGTTTTTGTTTGCTTGAATGTATGGATGCCACGTGTGCATCGCTCGTGGGGTGGGGGCGGGGTCAGATCCCCTGAAGCTGGAGTCACAGACAGCTGTGAGCTGCTAGCTGCTGTGTTGGGAACCAAACCCAGATCCTCTGGAAGAGCAGTCAGTGCTTTTAACCACTGAGCCATTTCTCTAGCCTCCCAAAAGACTAGGTTTCTAATTCTAGCTATGGCACTAAATGGTTGGCTGGCCTGAAATCTTACAACTGCCTCTCTTTGCCTGCCTGGGGGAAAGGAAATCCCTCTGCCTCAACAGCAGTTACAAAAATCATACGGTAAAAGCACTTTGCATAGTTAAAAATATTCAATGCAAATAAGATATCACTGACTATGTGAACTTCAAAAACAAAGACATCTGATAGGGTTAGGGACTTTCCTCACTGAGGACAGAAGAAACAATGGCTTTTACATCTGCTTCACAGCAACTCATTTACCCTTCAATTGCTGGCTATGCATAGATTTTTTTTTCCAATGTAATTTTACCTTCCCAGAACTTTGCCTTTTGAATAACTACTGAAAATGTGCATCATTACGGTTCATATTCAGTTAGTTAGCCCACAACATGAAATACATTTTGCTTGCACTTGGACCTCAAAGATCTGCTGCACTGGAAAAAAAAAAAAAAAGAGGAAGAAACTGGAACTGGCAAGGGGGGGGGGGTATTGGTTTCAACGTTTGTTTATTCAAAGGCCCTAATGACACTTCTACTGCTATAGAGCAGACTTGCTCTCTGCATGTGAAAAAGACACTGTGCAGATGTACTGACTCTTGAAAGGAAAGCAAAACTGCTTAGAAGGAATGGACTAGGATTTGATGCCACAACTACTGTAAAAATAACCTTAGCAAACAAAGAGGACATTAGAAATACATTCTGTACAAATATTTTTACGTATGTACGTGTGTGTGTGTGTGTGTGTGTGTGTGTGCGTGCATGTATGTGCATGTGTGCCATACACTGACAAGTATGAATGCCACAGATGTACAGCTGTGTGAGTTACAAATGACCATAAGCCACCTGACATGGGTGCCGGGAACTGCACTCTGACCCCATGGAGGAACACAGAAAAGGTGTAGATGGGATAGAAAGTCCGTGTGCACCTTTTACTCAGCTGCTTTTAACATCATCATCAATACTGTGGTACATCTGTCAAGCTCAGAGGTTAGAATGGTCTGGCATGGCTGTAAAGTGCTTGTACCCCAGCGCTGTTCCAGGAGGGCTGAAGCCGGAGGGTCAGTTCTAAAGTCACTCTGATTTACAAAGAGTTAACGCTTGGCCTCTCAAACAGAACAAACAAAGTTATCTTGGGAACAGTACTTTAACTCAGGACATCACTTGGATCTTACAGGTGCTGGTGTTCCGTTCTTTGCTTCAGAACCCAAAGTTACCAAATTGCAATTTAGCTTTCACTCTTTTTTTTTTTTTTAATACAACAAATTGTTTGTAATACTGCTGTTACATTTGCTGGAGGCCAGCTTGTTGTGTGGTCTGTTTTATGTGCTCTGCCCGTTGTTTCGTGCTTCAAAAAAATTAATCAAAGTAATAAGACTTGTGGTTACTTCTAAACTCATAAAAAGCTTATGACTAATTTTAACATGTGTACCTGTGGCTAGACATGGTGGCACATGTCTCTAATCCCACAGTTGGGAGGTAGAGGCAGGCAGGTCTCTGTGAGTTCAAGGTCAGCCCTGTCTGTTTAAGAGTTTCAGGTCAGCAAAGGCCCTGTCTTGTGTGTAAATGTGCATGCATGAGTAAATATGTATGTATGCATATATAAGTTTGTTCTTTAAATTGTAAATACACCTTCTCTTTGACTATACGTTTGAATTAACTTATTTCAGTGATCATTCAACATTCTCTGTGTTTTGAAGCTTTAGTTTTCGTTTAGAATGGAATTATTTTATTCAAAAGAAGAGGAGTTTTAGGAATTTAGAAGTAAAACAAAAATTGGATTAAAAGTGGTATAAAGATATACACATCAAATATACTTTTCATAAAATAGATTAAAGGGAATGATTTTAGATGACAAAGGATTTTATATGGGGGACTTACAATTAAGGGTGCCTGGGAACCACAGACAATCACATGATTTCACTAATTAAAAACCATTCTGAGACAGGAAACACGACTTAAGAGCAATTGCTGCTCCTCTATGGGACCAAAGGTTAGTGTTTCTATGGGATTCCCGAGTGTAACAAGTGGAGTTTCGTGTCATTATTTGTTTCTTGTGCCTTTTCATGGGTTTTTCCCCATCTGTTTGTTTGTTTTGTTTTAAAATTCATATTATTTTATATTATTAACCCTTAGAAACCTGCTTGTTTTCTAATGAATGATAGAAAGAGGGTGCATCCAGATGTGGGGCATATGAGGAGGAACTGGGAGGGGTAGATGGAGGAGAAACTGTAATCAGAATATATTATATGTGAAAAAATCAAGTTTCAATAAAAAGGGAAAAGTAGTTAAGAGAAAACAATTTAAGAGATGAATTTTTATATGATAAAACTTAAAGATGGTATATAGCATGGCTAAAAAGTTATTTAAGGTAAAAACTCAATACAATGTTATCAAGCCTATTTAACGCAAGCTTTCTTCTGTGACCCACCCTCATCCCATACAGGGTTTCTCTGTGTAGCCCTGGCTGTCCAAGAACTCCCTCTGTAGATCAGGCTGGCCTTGAACACAGAGGTCTGCCTGCGTCTACCGCACACACACCCCACCAGTCAATGCAGGTTTTTTTTAAATGTGGATTTGCTCTACAACAAATCCACATTTGTCTTAAACATAATACTCGTAATGTTTAATCAATATCATAATGCTGTCTTAAACATTATACTCTCTCAAGATACAACTTCTACTCATGATTTTCCATTAGACAAAGACTCCACCTACTGGATAGCTACCACCAGCATAGCAGAAGGTTATTTCTGAGCCTTAGGAGATAGTGCAGTGGTTAAAACCCAGGTCAGAGAGGACCTGGTTTCATTCCCAATACCAACATGGTAGTCACACCTGTCTGACTGTAATTACATTTCTAGGGAATATGATGCCACGTTCTGAAGTCTGTGGGCACCAGGCTTGCACATGGTAGACAAACATACATGCTAGCAAAATATTCACATACACAAAATAAATAAACCTAAACAAAGGTCTTAAAAGTTATGTGTCCCTCTATTTTAAGCCATCTCTTCTGATTCAAATCAGAGCACCTATGTCTTCTATCTGCTACACTGCTTCCACAGGCTTGACTCTTTTCATTTGAGAGCTGCTGCTTCTATGATGTAACCAAGAATGTCTGCCTTAGTGGCTTTGGCAATCACTTCTGTCCTGATGGTGTGCTGTCTTGACTACTTTGGCACATGGTACACCCCCCCCCCCACACACACACACACACTTTTAATTTAAAAAAGAATATCCATTACAGCTCTACTACAACCTAGCTTTACTCTCCAATGCCTTCCCCAGTCTTCCCCAACTCCCATAAATATTAAACGTGTTCCTTAAGAGAGCCAGTGCTCCTGGGCACTCCTTCTTTTAATGGCACCTGTGCTGTTCTTAGCTCTTCTGTTTACCCTTGACTCCCTCTTATCAACAGATTTTGAAATTCTTCACGGACCTCCTGACATACATGTGATTACTCCTTTAATAATTGTTTTGACTGCAATAGCTGTAGTACCCGTCTAATTTGCCTTCTGACTCAATACATGCAGACGACTGTTCACCATGTTATACAGACTCTAATGGGAAATGTCTTTCTGATCCATGAATCTGGATACCAGCCTGTGACTCAGAGACCAACACCTGACAAGGCACTACAAGATGAAAGGCCTCACCCAATCCCTATTCCCCATAATCAAGAAGAAAGAGTCAGAGCCTGGGATTCCTCTCCAGTCATTCCATGAGACTCCTCTTATACAACATGCCTTCTTCTATAAATCAGTCCTCTGTTTCTTCTATATAAACAAAAAGTCTGGAATGTTAAATTATAGATCCACGACTGCTTTTTTCTCCCACTTGAGTAACAGACTACACCCTCCTGCAGTCTGTTACTTAGGACAAAGAACTGACAGACACCTTATGAGACTCAGGCCATGTCCTGGATGGTTTCTGTTATCTTAAAACTAGCTAGAGTCATCTGTTGTGGGTAATAATTAAGAAAGAGTACCGCCCCACCAGGCCTCTGCACCAAATCCCAGCGGGTCTCACTCAGGGCAGCTCTCACTGTCACCTTAGAACCAATCTTTCCCAGCTATCTCTCACAGCATCCCAGCTGTGTTTCCTCTCAGCCATAGACTCTGTAAATGGCCGAGTCCTGTGCTCCTGTCCTGCACCCAAATACCTGGTAAAGCATGATTCTTAAATTTAAATAGCTAACCAAATATCTTTATGTATATAAAACTCCCAATTACATAATGCCAATTTACAATGATAAAGTCTTATCCCAGTATTTCTAACCTCTCCAAAACAAGTCATTTTGATTTGAAATCATTTGGATATTTGCATCTTTCTCCCCTCCCCTCCTCTCTCGTGCCGGAGCCTCTCCTTAGCTCCTCCTCCTCTCTCCCTTCCAATCACCGGCCTCTCCCTCCCTCAATGTGAATGGATAGGAAATATCTTGCAACAGTCATCACAGAAGAAGAAAGCTTAATTGAGAAAATGTCTTGGTAAGATTGGTCTGGAAGGCAAATCTTTGGGTTATTATCACTGCGGGTGGTGCTATCCTGAGCTGGTGGTTCTGGGGTATATAAGAGAAAGGAGGGAAGGAAGGAGGGAGGGAAAGAAGGAAGGAAGGAAGGAAGGAGGGAGGGAAGGAAGGAGGGAGGGAGAGAAGGAGGGAGGGAAGGAAGGAGGGAGGGAGAGAAGGAGGGAGGGAAGGAAGGAGGGAGGGAGAGAAGGAGGGAGGGAAGGAAGGAGGGAGGGAGAGAAGGAGGGAGGGAAGGAAGGAGGGGGGAGGAAGGGAGGAAGGGAAAGAAGGAGGGAGGAGGGAAGGAGGGAGGGAGGGGAGGAGAGAGGCTAAGGAAGACAGTAAGCAGCACTCCTCTATGGATTCTGCTTCAGTCCCCACCTCCAGGTTCCTGCCTCAACTTTCTGTCCTGACTTCCCTCAATGACACTTTGATCTGAGAATTGTGAGATGAAATAAATCATTTCCATCCCAAGTTAACCACAGCAGGAGAAACCCGACTAAGATGGTCTTGATGGGAAAAGCAAGCCCAGCTTCCCCACCCTATATGATCAGGTCAACTTTGAACTCTGGTCGCACCTGGTGCCTCCCTCCAGGCACACAGTCCACAGCACCTGCCCACTGTCCTCCTTTGGGAACCTCTAAGAATCTGAAATCCCTTTGTTCTGGAGATGGAAGGTTCTTTCCTTCAGGACTCCTATTGTGCTGCATATAGCAGTCATGTCTTCTAACTGCAGCAAATCTCCCTGGCATTTGGAGGAACCCCAAGATCTGAAAGGAAGGTGCGCTCTCTTTAAGGCTCCTCATGCTGGCTGCGGTGTGGGTTTTCTCCCTCTTCAAAGCCTGATCATGGTCCCAGTGCTTGGTAATCTCCAGTCAGCGACTTCCCACGAACTTGTTGCCCTTCTGTTTCATTTCATAATGTAACATTGTTTACAATGTAGCACGTGTAACATTATTATAACAACCAGATATTGTACATCAAGTTCTAAAATATTTTTAATTAAAAGCATCTTCAGGGGCTGGAGAGATGGCTCAGTAGTTAAGAGCACTTGTTGCTCTCACAGAGGATCCATTTTTGGTTCCTAGCTCTCCCCTAGGAACCCCCTAACCCCCATGATGGTTTGTAATCATCTATAATTACAGTTTTAGGAGATCTCACATCTTCTGACTTCTGCAGTCACCAGGCATGCGCATGGTTCACATACATACATACAAGCAAAGCATTCATACACATAAACATATTTTAAAAATTAACTATGTGTGAAACAATGAGATGTCAGTATGCCACAGTTGTTAAAATGTTGTCACGTTTGCTTTAAATGCTTTTTTAAAAAAATGCTTTTACAGCAGAAACACCAGTGGGGCGATAGTTTATTGTTTCAGTATGTTCTTAGCATTCACTAGGTTCTGAGTTCAGGTTTTTTTTCTTAATTTATTTATTTATTTATTTTGGTTTTTCAAGACAGGGTTTCTCTGTGTAGTCCTCGCTGTCCTGGAACTCACTCTGTAGACCAGGCTGGCCTCGAACTCAGAAATCCACCTGCCTCTGTCTCCCAAGTGCTGGGATTAAAGGCATGCACCACCACCCGGCGTGAGTTCAGCTTTTAATATCATCAAATAGCAGGATAAATACACCAGTGCTATGTAGATATATGAAAGACAGACAGACACGTAGTTAGACAGATAAATCAATAAGTAAGGATGCAAACACCCTTTTGTTTTCTGAAGTCAGTGTGGGATGCTCATACTTTTGTACTTTCACATAAACATGTATAACATAAACAATACATAACCCCCATCTTCAAATAGCTACTATAAATGTATATTTTCCTATGCAGCACTGTGTTTTGGTACTGAGGAGACACACACAGCCTGGCCCTGAGCACACCATGGATCCGGCCCCTGGCCCATGCCCTGTAATTTTCATGAATGCTTCAGGTGTCTGTTGAGCCTCCTCCAAGGGATGCTGACATTCTTTTGGTTTAGTCTGTAATTTGCAGTATGTGGGCTGTAACCCTTCTATACAGAAAATGGACATTTTAGGAATTAAGTGCATAATAATTTAAGTGTATGAATCATAGCGAAATTACTACAGGAAGGAATTTCTTTTTAAAAAAAAATGAGCGTTATGGCATATGCCCTAATCCCAGCACTCGGGAGTTAGAGGCAAGTGAATCTCTGTGAGTTTGAGGCCAACCTGGTCCACATAGTGAGTTCCAGGACAACCAAGACTACATAAAGAGACCCTGTCTCAAAAAACAAAAACAAAAACAAAAAAATTTAAAAAGAAATTAAATTAAGTGACTGGAATGTTGGAGTGGCAGTTAAGAAAAGAACACTTTTTGATTATTGCAGAGGACTGAAGTCCTAGTCCCAGAACCCGCATGGCAGCTCACAACTGCCTGCAACTCCAGGTCCCATGGATCCATACCTTCTTCTGGTCTCCATGAACAGTTCCACACATGAAGCATATATTAACACACACACACACACACACACACACACACACACACACACACCTACCTACCTTCTTTAAAAAATTAAATGAGCAAGAGTTCATCAAAATACATTTAACATTTTAAAGGTTTATTTGCAGTATGTGTGTAAGGGTTTTTCCTTTGCCTGCATGTATATACCCATGTACGTACACACATATGTACCACGTGTACCTATGCCCTGGGAGGGAGTTCGGACACCTGAAACCAGAGCTACAAAATGGTTGTGAGCCACCATGTGGGTTCTGAAGACAGAATCTGGTTCCTTGCAAGAATGAGAAGTGCTCTTAACCACAGAGCCATCTCTGCACTCCCAATATATTATTTTATCAGATGCTAACTTTTGCCCACGGGTAAGTTGGCTAGTTAAGTCTCTGTTGTGTCAGCACACTGCTATTGTTACTAGCAAGGCTGAATGATTTTTCAGATGCATTGAAGCCTGGCATGTCTCTGTCAACATTTTGTCAGTGTTTGTTGTTTTTTTAGCTGGGCGGTAGTGGCACATGCCTTTAATCCCAGCACTTGGGAGGCAGAGGCAGGCAGATTTCTGAGTTCGAGGCCAGCCTGGTCTACAGAGTGAGTTCCAGGACAGCCAGGGCT
Source organism: Apodemus sylvaticus (assembly GCF_947179515.1). Lineage (NCBI taxonomy): Eukaryota > Metazoa > Chordata > Mammalia > Rodentia > Muridae > Apodemus > Apodemus sylvaticus. The sequence goes on from NC_067475.1 coordinate 109,688,164, forward strand.
ATCTAGAGAAACCTTGTCCTTATTTATTTATCTTATGTATATGAGTACACTGTAGGTGTCTTCAGACACACCAGAAGAGGGCATCAGATTCCATTACAGATGGTTGTGAGCCACCATGTGGTTGCTGGGAATTGAACTCAGGCCCTCTGGAAGAGCAAGCAGTCAGTGCTCTTTATCACTGAGCCGTCTCTCCAGCACCGATGTTATTTGTTTTTTAATACAGCCTGGACCAGTCTTCTGCATTAGCTTCTGAGTGCTGAGGTTACCAGCAGGTACCACAGCACCCCAGCCTTACCTGCGCTTTTGCTGTCGTATAGAAAAATCTTTTGCCAAATTCGAAAACATGATGACACACCCTTATTCTTCTGTGGGTTCTATGATGTGGGTTATCATATTGAAATATGGCTATATCTTGAGTGTTTTCAGCGTATGGTTCGAGGTGAGAGTCCGCTTTTATTCTTCTGTGCATCAATACCTAGTTTATCCAGTGCAGTTTCCCCACTTCCTGGTAGAAGGCGGCAAGCTATTCTGAAAATTCATAGGGAAAATGATATTTTCCCTCACTGAATTGTCTTGTCAATATTTCTGAACATGAATTGACCACCTATACATTGGTTTGTTTCTAGATTTACATGTCTAACCATTGGCCTCTATGTCTGGGTTTATTTTAGTCCACGTGTCCTCATTGCTGTGCTTTGTGGAAGGGTTTGAAATCAGGAAGTATACATAAGTCGTGCAACTTTGTTCTCTTTTCAAGGTTGTTATAGCTATTTTGGTTCTCTTGAGTTTCCCTATGAATTTTCAGAACAGCTTGCGGCCTGGTCTACCAGGAAGCCAACTAGCAGGGGCACTCTGTGACTTCTTCTGTACATCAATCTGGGCTGTGTTGCAATCTTTGCAACATTGTTTCCGAATGCACAAACAAGGCCTTTCTTTTCGTTTATTGGGGTATTCTTTCAACAATGCAGCTTTCCCCAGTTTCTGTTTTGCACTTTGGTGAAATTTGTTTCCAAGCACTTTATTCTCTTGAATTTTATTGTAAGAAGTTTTCTGGATCTTGATCTTGTTCCGTACTAGTGTCTGCTCCATACTAGTATACTGATAAGTACCTTGTGCCCTGCATCATTGCTTGTCTCCTGCATCATTCTGCTGGGTACAAGTGTGTTGATAAACACAGTGTGTTGTGTCTCCATCCTACAGCCTCACTGAGTTTTTTTTAAATGTTTGTTTTAGTAGATTCTATTTCATATTTAAGATTATGTCATTTACAAATAAGCATAACCTGACTTCTTTCACTCCTAGTTTGAGTAGCTTTTATCTCATTTCCCTCTCTGCTCTCTCTGACCTGTGCAATGTTGGATACAAGTGGCTTGTGCCAAGTTCCTCTGCTACATGAGATAAGGTGTCTGTAAGCTGCTTCTCTAGCTGCTTTTTTAGCCACACCAGTACCACTGCCACCCCCACCCCACCCCACATCGCCCCACTCCCCTTCCCTAGCAACCACTAATCTACTTTTTCTTTTGCTCATTTTGACCATTTCATAGAAACAGAACGATACAATGTGTTGCCTTTTGTGCCTGACCCCTTTTCTTGGAACTATTTCAAGGGTCATTTATTATACAGCTAGAATCAGCCCTGTTTCTTCTTGTTTTTCTACCATCAGCTGGACATTTGGGTTGTTTCTACTTCAGGCTGTCCCGAGTAATGGTGCTGCAAGTATCCAAGCACAAGTCTATGGTGAGTATCTGTGCTTCCTTGTCCTGAGTGTGCACCTTGCAGAGGGACTGAAGGGTTTTAGAGCAATATCGGCAAGAGTCTCTTTCATTCTCTCTTCATGAGATAGATGGGGAGACAGACAGATATGGATGTGATTACATAGCTACTCATTTTAGGGACAAATGGTAGATTTACACAGATACTTTTTCTTTTTTCTATTTGCTTTTCACCTAAAATATATCTACATAGGAAACAGAAGCAATGCTTACATATCCTGGTACCAGCCCACACTGACCACACCGATAGACTATAGATCATCCTCTGGTGATTTTGTAGCTACACGATCAGGATGGTCTATGATTTACTCAACTAGCTATGAGTATTTCAGTGCCATTTGGGTCACACGTATTACAATAAAACTGTAAAAGTCATCCACATATTACAGTTCCATGTACATGTATATGTGTATGTGTGGATACATGTCAATATGTGCACACATATGTATGTACACACACACACACACACATACAGGCCTCACTATGTAAACATGGATGACCTGGAAAATGATATGTAGACCAAGCTGACCTTGAATTCCCAGAGATGCCTTTCTCTGTCTCCAGAGTGCTGAAATTAAAGGAATGCATAACCAATCCTGTAAATACATTTTTGCTTCTCTGTTTGGTGTGTCCAAGTTCCTAGATCCTTTTTGGCAGATCCAATATGCGTGCTAGTCTTGATTGTCAACCCAACTACATCTGGAATTAACTAAAACCCAAAAATGTAGTGGTACCCTTGTAAAAGACTTTTGCTTAATTTAAAGTAGGAAGATCCGCATTAATCCAGATCTTTGAGGTAGGAAGACACACTGTTAATTCAGATCTTTGGAGCCGAGACAACCCACCTCTAATCTGGGCCACCCCTCCTGCATATACTGAAGACTGGCTGAGACATTCAGCTTCCTGGACTGTGTAACTACTGAGTGCTAGGACCTTCCATTCACAGCAGCCATTATTGTACCTGCTGGATCACAACTAATACATCCCCTTTATATATATTTATTTTTATATAAATGTATATTATATATAAATATACATATGTATATATACATGTATGAATATATGTATTCTATAAGTTCTGTTGCCCTAGAGCACTCCAACTAATATACCCAAATTTCAAAACTCAGAAGAGACAAATGGATAATTTTGGTGCCTATTAATATACCAAAGAACATGCCTCCCTATGTCCTCCCTCAGCATCACAAATACCTGTTCCACATTTCAAAGGCCTTGCTCGCGTCCTAACCCTTCTCATCCTAAAGTCCTCCAGCTCACAGGCTCCCCCTCAAAACCCTACTGTTTTCCATCTCTCCCTCTCCCTCTCTGCTTCTCCTGCTGGCCATGTTCAGTCTCCTTCTTTCTCGCTCTGCTCTGGATATTCCAGATGCCTCTAGCTCTTTCTCATATCTACAGTAAAAACCTTCCCATAACTATACCATTGAGAGTCATGTCAGTTTACACACACTTTATTTATATAATAGCCATTCCAACCTCTAGCAATTACTTTTTTTAAACATGTATTTTATTATTATTATTATTATTGATATTCAGATTATGGATAAACAATTTGAGAAACATATTCACAAAGACAAATACTTGAAAATATATTTATTGAAAGCAATTATTTGAACATACATTCATACATATTGAAAAATATCTACTCACCTTGTTTTGAATACACTTTGTGAAATATCTTTTTCTTTCCTGGTCAGCTTTTTTGCATCCTTACATTTTAAAAGTTCTAGCTAATTTACATATAATTAGTAATGTATTATATTTGGATTTATTTCTATCATTTTTATTTTTAGGCTTATCACATCTTTTAACTACTACTATTTGTTACTTTGCTTATTTTAACTTATTTCCATTGGATTGACTGGGATTCAGAACTTTTAGATTTGGTTTGCTTAATTATTTATTTATTTTTTTTAAGATTTACTTATTCTGTATACAACAATCTGTATGCATGTATTCCTGCACACCAGAAGAGGGCATCGGATCCCATTACAGATGGTTGTGAGCCACCATGTGGTTGCTGGGAATTGAACTCAGGACCCCTGGAAGAACAGTCAGTGCTCTTAACCGCTGAGCCATCTCTCCAACTCCCACTTACGGTTTTGTTTTGTTTCTTGCAGTGATGGGACTTGAGCCCAGGACTCTGCACATGCTAGGCGAGTATCCGACCACTGGGTAGTCCCCGACCACTGGGTAGTCCCCATTCTGGTTTGCTTGTTTAAGAGTGCATACATCTCAGCAGCATGCTGTTTTCTGTATAGCTTCTAGTTCAGGAACTGAAAATCATATTTTTATTACATCTACTTCCTTCCCCATCTGCAGCTGAGGAATAATTTGGGGAAAATATTCCTTAATTTGTAGAAATAAGTTTTTTTTTGTTTGTTTGTTTTTTAGAGCAGAATCGCTTTATTAAAATCTTTTGTTCTTTAAAAGTAGTCTTACAGTGGTGGCACACACTTTAATCCCATCCCTTTGGAGGCAGAGTGGAGGAATCTGTGAAGTTTAAGGCCAGCCTGGTCTTCCTAGAGAGCTCCAGAACCCCCACAGGGATGCAGAGACCCAGTCTCAAACCAGCACCACAACAAATGAAATAGTTTTATAATACTAATCCCCCCTTTTTAGTGTAAGGTTTTATTAATTCTTTGGGAATTTTTACATATGTACTTTGGTCATATTCTCCCCATTCCTTTCCTAAGTCTTCCTAGGTCTACCCCCATCCCATTCAAAGAATATGTATATTCTTTGTATATTAGAATATGTGATGCTTTATTGGAAAATACTAAGAGGGGACAGTCAAGGCACGAAGCTCCTATTGGCAAATCTCCTATCATTTAATAAATTTGAAACTGTTTGCAAATAAAAAGCTTTAAGAATCCATTTGTATCACTGGATTAAAAACATAATCTCCTAGCTGGAGACTGGGTCACATGGTTTCAGAACCAGCACCCCGGAGGCAGAATTTGCATTACAAATTCTAGGCCAGCCTGGTCTACACAGTGAATTCCAATCCCTTTGGAACTACACAGTGAGACCTTGTCTCAAACGAAACAAAAAAATAAAAAGATAATCTCCTGTATGTTTAAATTTCCATTTATGCTGTTTCTCAAAAAGTGAATAACTACATTAATATTTTTAATAATGATACATTGCCACCCTGTGTTCAATTTCTGCAACTACTCATCTTAGAGAGCCATCTGTTAGTTATATCTGGAAACAGCAGCAGCAGAAAGGAGATATAGCTGAGAGTATTCTGAGGCAGGAGCGCCCACCCTTAGGAGCTATTTGTACCGGCTAGCTTTATGAGTCAACCAGACACAAAGTCATCAGAGAGGTAGAAACCTCAGCTGAGGAAATGCCTTTATGAGATCCAGCTATAAGGCATTTTCTCAATTAGTGATCAATGGGGAGAGCCCAGTCCATCGTGGGTGGTGCCATCCCTAGACTGGTGTTCCTATGCTCTATAGAAAGCAGGCTGAGCAAGCCATGGAGAGCAAGCCAATAAGCAGCACCCCTCCATGGGCTCTGCATCAGCTCCTGCCTCCAGGTTTCAAGCTGCCTGAGCTCCTGTTCTGACTTCCTTTGATGATTGTGGTGGTTGGTATATGCTTGGCCCAGGGAGTGGCACTATTAGAAGGTGTAGCCTTGTTGGAGTAGGTGTGTCACTATGTGGCATGGGCTTTAATGCCCTTGTCCTAGCTGCCTGGAAGCCAGTGTTCTGCTAGCAGCCTTCAGATGAAGATGTAGAACTCTCAGCTCCTCCAGCCCCATGCCTGCCTTGAAGCTGCTGTGCTCCTTCTTTGATGAATGGGCTGAACCTCTGAACCTGCAAGCTAGTCCCTATAAACAATTAAATGCTGTCCTTATAAGAGTTGCCTTGTGGGAGGGGGCTGGAGAGATGGCTCAGTGGTTAAGAGCACTGACTGCTCTTCCATGGACAGGTCCTGAGTTCAATTCCCAGCAACCACATGATGGCTCACAATCATCTGTAATGGGATCCCATGCTCTCTTCTGGTGTGTCTGAAGACAGCGACAGTGTGCTCACATATATAAAATAAATAAAATCTTTTTTAAAAAAGTTGCCTTACTGTTTACATCAGTAAAACCCTAACTAAGGCAATGATGATCAGAAATATGGGAGTGTAAGCCAAATAAACTCTTTCCTCCCAATTTGCTTTTTAGTCATGATGTTTTGTTACACCAATAGAAACCCTGTTAAGACAGCCAGAGTAAAGCAAAGTCAAGCAGGTTGTTAAGTAAAAATCAGGGACAGTGCATGGTCCAGATTTAAGTACGGAAATATACACATGTACATACACGGAAGAGGAAGAGAAGACAAGAGGGAGGGGGAAAGGGAATTAACTGGCTTGGGAAACAGACGTCACCCCAAGGCAGGTGCAGACTTCTCAAGAAAATCACTCTTTGGTGTTGTTACTATGGTTATATATGTGGTGGTTCTGTGGCTAAGTTACAGTCCTCAAAGGAGGTAATTTCTGCCAATATATAAAGATTAAGCAAAGTACAAGTAAAATTTGAAGATCAAATGAAAATATAGGAACCCGTATACTTTTTCCTCTTATCTCAAATAATCTTTTTGTAAATGAACTTGTGAGGTGGTTTTGGTTTTTGTTAGGCCACAGAGTCCCTAAGTGCCTTTCTCTGACTCCCCCAAATCAAGTCAGATCCTACATCTCTCCCTCTCCTCTTTCTCCTTCCCTCCCTCCCCCCCTCCTTTCCTCCTCCTCCTCTCCTCTTCATCTCTCCCTCCCAACTCTCTCCCCCTCCCCGCCTCCCTGCCCTCAGCCTTGATAAGAAAAGAGCAAGCTGTGCAGAGGCTTTGCAGCCAGGCCAGGCTAGCTCTTGTGGTTTGAGGCTTATCCACCCTCTGAAACTTAGAAGAACCAGCAGCACATTTCCTTCCCTGTATTTAAAGGGAAGTCTCTCTCCCTTCAGTGCCCCACCGTGCTGCCTTCAGTAGAAGGGTCAACCCTGTCTAATTCTCTCATCTCCCTAAGGCTCTCCCCACCAAGGCCTAGCCCCTGAGGCCTGGAGACGCTCCTAATGACGATGGTTCTGAAGGGTAATATCCAGTCAGTTCTTTTTCACCGATCTGCTGTTCTGCCCTTTAAGTTGTACATTTTATGAAGTGCATCGTTTAGGTTTAGGGGTCAGGGGAAAGCACTCATGCACTTCGACGCGGGACCCTGAGCATTCTTGTCCTAGGAAGGCAGAGTTTAGTTGGTGCTTGAGATTTACTAATTAAGGGAAACAAAGATTATTTCTTAGATAATGATAATGGTTTTATCAGTTGTGTTATTTCAGTAGGAAATGTAGTTGTTATGTCAGTAGGAAATGCAGACTAGATCCCAGGGGAGGAAATTCTTTGTGTTCCATTTTCCCCTTAATTTTTCCTGTCACTTTATGCTGCCTCAGAAATGTCTTTGTGTTGATTTTTTTTTTTTTGAGTTACAATATGAGCTTATTAGAAGAAAGCATGTGATGTCAAAATTAGTTAAAAATAACCATAAAATGCTAAATGCCGAAAGTAAACCTGCACACTGTGGTATGAAATACATTTTCACCTTCCTTCAATTTCATAAAAATCTTAAAGAGGTGTGGAAGTATCTAGAGCATAGAGAAACAGCTGTCTCAGCCCCAGAGAGGTCAAACTTCGGCTCTTTCCTTTCTCTCTAAAATGACTGTGTGTGGGTGGGTGTACACAAATGTGTGTATGTGTACTTATGTGTGTGTACATATGTGTATGTGTGTTTATATGTGTGTACATATGTGTGTACAAATGGCTATATGTGTGTATTTATATGTACATATGTGTCTGTATGTGTGTATGTGTTTGTGTATATGTTTATGTGTATATGTGTGTGTTTATGTATGTATGTGTATGTGTGTTTATATGTGTATGTGTGTTTGTAGGTGTAAATGTATGTTTGTGAGTATGTGTGTATATGTGTTTGTATGTATGTGTTTATGTGTGTGTTTGTGTATTTATGTGTGTATGTATGTGTATGTGTGTTTGTAGGTGGATGTATGTGTGTATATGTTTGTGTATATGTGTTTATGTGTATGTTTGTGGGTATGTATATGTATGTGTATGTGTGTTTGTAGGTTATATATATGTGTTTGTACGTGTGTATGTGTTTATGTGTGTTTGTGTGTATATGTGTGTGTTTATATATGTGTGTGTGTATATGTATGTTTTTGTTTGTGTATTTATGTATGTATTGTATGTGTGTGTGTATTTATGTTTATTTGTGTGTGTATATGTGTGTATGTGTGCATATGTCTATGCTTAATCCAGTCAACTCCATGACAACAAAAAAAGGAAAGTTGGGCTTAACATTTGGCATAAAATAAAAACCTTTAAAAGACATAATAATTGGAAACAAATGTCTTAAAGCAACATCCTTAACATATTTCACTCATTCTGATAATCTTTTAGTGTCCCCACAGATTATAGACATGATCCAAATTGTACAACAATCCTCAGAAAAGTAGAATGAAAAATGTTGAGTTCAGTGGTTACTGCCTCAGTCATCTTCAGGCCAAACAGTTCTGAGGTTTGGAATCATCTTCAGGAACAAATGCAGCCTGCTTCTGATTGCCCAGATGTTTGGTACTGACCTTAAGCAGGCCAGCTTTATGACAACACAATGCTGTGTAGACTCATGTGACTGTTGTTGTTTATAAGTCATCTCAAGTCTTAAGCTAAACCTATTTCCAGTACATTTTGAATATTTCAAAAAATTGTCACTCCTCGTTTTCCATTTCCCAACCCGGGATCACCTGGGATTGACCCTCACCACTAAGAATGGGTGACTTCAATACGCCACTCTCACCAATAGACAGGCCATCCAACAAAAACAAAATAGAAATGGTGGGTAAACAGTATAAATCAAATGGCCCTAACAGATATTTACAGAACATTTTACCCAAACACAAAATTCTATACCTGCTGCTCTGCGCCTCATGGAACTTTTCCCAAAACTGACCACATATCCAGAACAAAGCAAATCTCAACAAATACAAGCAAATTGAAATACTCCATATCCTATCAGACCCTGATGGTTTAAAGCTAGATATCAAGAAGAACAGAATCCTTACAAACTCATGGAAACTGCAAAACCTCTCTGTAGAATGAAGAGTGAGTCGAGATACAAATTAAAAAAAAAAAAGAGTGCCTAGAATTAAACAGAAATGAACACACATACACACACACACACACACACACACACACGCACACCCAAACTTCTGAGACAATCAAAGCGGCTTGAAGAGGCAAGTCCATGGAGCGCTGAGTGCCGGTGTAAAAACACTGGCGAGATCTCATGCTAGCTGCTTAACACACAGCACACCTGAAAGGTCTAGAACAAAAAGAAGAAATCACATCCAGAAGGAGTAGATGACAAAAAAAATAATCAAATTTAGGGCTGAAGTCAATAAAATAGAAACAAACAAAAATAATACAAAGAATCGATGAAATAAAGAGTTTGTTCTTTGAGAAAAATCAATAGGATGGACAAACCCTTATCCAAATTACCAAAAGGCAGAGAGAGAAAATCCAGATAAACAAAATTAGAAATGAAAAGGAGAACACAAAAATAGACACCTAGGAAATCTGGAGAATTATAAGGGCATACTTTAAAAATCTGTACTCCCCCAAACTGGAAAATCTAAAAGAAATGGATTATTTTCTAGAGAGGTACCAGTTACCAAACCTAAATCAAAACCATATAAGCATTTTTAGGCAGCACATAATGCCCAATGAAATAAAACAGTCATTAAAAGACTCCCAACAACGACAAAAAAGCCCAGGACCAGATGGCTTTAGCATCGAATTCTACTAGACTTTCAAAGAAGAGTTAATGCTCAATTATTCCACAAAACAGAGACAGAATTCTATGAAGCATTCTATGAGGCCATAGTGACCCTGATACCCACACTTGAGAAAGATTCAACAAAGAAAGAGAATTGCAGACCTTTATGAACATGGGTGCAGAAATACTCCATAAAACAGTTGCAAACCAACTTCAAGAACACATGTAAACGAGCAGCCACCATGATCAAGTTGGCTTCATCCTAGAGATGCACGGATGGTTCAAAACACAAAAATCAATACGCGTGATCTATCCTGTAAGCACACTGAAACACAAAACCACATGTGGTATCATCAGATATAGAAAGGGCCGTTGCCAAAATCCAACATCTCTTCATGATAAAGTCCCGGAGAGAGTAGATATAAAATGGACATACCTCAATATACTCAAGGCAGTTTACAGAAAACTCATGCTCAGTATCAGCTTAAAACAATTCCACTAAAAACGAAAGAAGACAAGGTTGTTTACTCTCTCCATATCAATTCAATATAGCACTTGAATTGTTAGCTAGAGCCGTAAGAAAACCTAAGATTAAAGGGATACAAATCGGAAAGCAAGAAAATAAGCTATCTTTATTTGCAGATAATAGTATCATAAATGACCTCAAAAATTTTACCAGGAAACTCCTACAGCTGATAAGCCCTTTCAGTAAAGTAAATGGATACAAAATTGACTCACAAAAATTAGTAGCTTTCCTAAATATAAATGAAAACGGACTGAGAAAGAAATCAGGGAAACACCTTTCATAATAGGATTGAATAATATAAAATATATTGGGGTACTGCTAACTAACCAAATAAAAGATTTTTATGTATGTAAGCTCTCTCTCTCATTTATCCCGTGTATGAGGGTACACTGTTGTTGTCTTCAGACACACCAGAAGAGGGCATCGGATCCCCATTACAGATGGTGTGAGCCACCATGCGGTTGCTGGGAATTTGAACTCAGGAACTCTGGAAGAGCAGTCAGTGCTCTTAACCACTGAGCCATCTCTCTAGCCCCCAAATAAAGGATTTATATGGGACAAGAAAGGGAAGAACAGGTCCACAAGAGCAGGATGGGTACTCTGAAGAGGCGGTTGTCCGCCAAGCAGAAGACCAAGGGCAAGGGTGTCACTGCGCCCACAGATAAGGACACCTTCTCCTCAGCTTCAGCTCCTGATGGCCTCAAGGCTGTGCATGTTCCACGGTCCATCCGCTCCACATCACTGTGAATCCGCCATTATAGCCCCACGCCCTGGCCGCTCCGTCCCACCAGCTCGGAGGAGACGTGCATCAAGATGCAGATGCGAGTGAAGGCGCTGGTTCATCCTGCCAGCCCAGGACCAGTCAATGCTCTGAACAAGGAGCTGTGGGAGCTGCAGCCAGAGTTGAGCCCCGAGTCCCGCTGCACCCCTCCACCCTCCGCTCACCCGGGGACTTGAGCGTCCACCAGAGGAACACATGCCTGTAGTAATCGGACTCACATCTCAGGACTACCTTCAGCACTCGGTGCCTTTAGATTGTGCCCTCTTCAAGGGCCCTGCAGCTGCTTGTAGCCGTCCTGCAGCCACTGGGTTTACCCGAAAGGGAGGCTGCAATTAAGGTAGGGGGAACAAGAGAAGAATGAAGCCAAGACAGAAGTTCTGGTCAAGTCTACAAGTTTACTTTTCAGTTCTGAGTTTATGTAAGTAAAGAAAGACCCATCCTTAGTGAAAGGGCCAACTGAAGGGCCAAGGCACCAATGAAAAGCCAATACATCAATGAAGGGGGCTTAAGAAGAGAGAATGGGGGTTAAGGGAGTGTGGCACGGAGGTGTGGGGGAAGGGGGTGCCCAGGAAGGCCCTTTCCCCCAAGCACCTTTTCCCGCTGAGGGACCACACGCACACAGGCATGGTATAGAATAGTTTATTCAGGGTAGAGGTTGGGAGTTAGTGGTAGAGAAAGGCAGAGAGACAGGGGGGGGGGGGGGGAGAGAGAGAGAGAGAGAGAGAGAGAGAGAGAGAGAGAGAGAGAGAGAGAGAGAGAGAGAGAGAGAGAGAAGAAAGTAATGGAGGCTGGCCATGGCCACGTGGAGAGAGGGGGAGGGGAGGAGAGCCCAAGGGGCAGAGGAGGTGAGAGTAGGATGAGAGGGGGGAAAGAGAGAGAGGGGAGGGGCAAGTAGCCCCTTTTATAGTGGGCCAGGTCTATGGGGCGGGGCATACCTGGCTGTTGCCAGGTAAGTGTGGGGTGGAGCTTAGACAGCATACCAACACTTAGTTTCAGCTGACTTCCTGTTTCAAAACAAGCTCAGCAGACAGTCTTTGTGCAGGAAAGCTGTGGATGTGATAAACAAGGGACCTCCACCCCAGGTGGGCTAAGCCACTGTGGCAAACAAGGGCTGATTAGCCTGCTCAAGGCTGGGGGAAGGGTCCAGCTGCTGCCTAGATAAGTCTTCTCCCGTGGAGGTGTCAGCTGGAGCCCTGCCAGGGGCGAGTGGCACCTTCTCCCAAGACGAAGACAGTTGTAGGCCCAGAGATCCTTGTGGATTCATCGGTGAACACCATGTTGGTTGGCACCACTGGAGTCGTGTTGCAGAGCCCTAGAGGTGGTCACGATGACACCCCTCCCCTCTTACCTTGGCGACCTCCAAGGCAGAATGACCCAATCTAAAGGAACTTCTTCAGCGGCCTCTCAGGCCCAGACTTGCACATGGTGGAAAGTGTTCGCTGTCATTTGAATTTCGATCCCAGCTCTGCGCCTGGGGTTGCTAGAGTTTATGACTCTGTGCAAAGTAGTTGTTGCATGGTTGTTACCAGTCTTCTGGAGGAGCTGAAGTAGCTTGCAAAACAGGGTGGTACTGGGGCTCCATCACACGCTGGGAGGCAGAGGGAAAGCTGGCAAACATGACATGGTTCTGTTCTTGTTCGGGATAGTTCTGATGACCGTGACCTTCGAAGGCCGAGCTTTCTTTCACTCCCATGGTAAAACACTCCACATTAGAGTTGAGCACTCAAATGGTAGGTTCAGCTTTTATGAACAGCCAGATGTGGAAGGGCATACATCTATAGTTGACTTAATCGAGCATTCAATCAGGGACTCTGGAAATGGTGCATTTGTTATTTATGATCTCCGTTGCCTGGATCAGCAACTTACCCAGTGTGACTGACCAATCCAGTGTATCGGTTCATGCAGGCGCGCTCCCTGCAGTATCTGTGCCGCTTTGTTATACGTCAGCGCACTAGAATAGACTTAATTCAGAAATTGCCTTGGTCAAACAAAATGAAGGGTTATTTGCAGGAGAAGCACCACGGAGAGATTGGGAGCCCTGTTTCTTGCTCTTTGGGGTTTAGAAACAAGACTTGAGTAGTTTACAGACTTACACCGTCACTGAAGTCTTTGCTGTCATAACTTTTAGTTTTTATGTGTGAGAATCATCGATTTGTTCAGGGGTGGACAAGTGTCTGCAAGGCATCCTGAGTTTATTTTGGTTCTTGGAAAGGGATGGATGTCTTGAGGGTCTAGAAGTGTGGGTTATCTTTCCTTAGTGTGCAGAATTATCACAATGTGAATGACCAGATTCTCCTTAACGCCCCTCCCCAGTCCTTTGCTGCGATACACTGTGATTCTTATGCATGAAAGCACATTTTATGTGTATTCAAACCTAAGTAAAGTTGAATGAAAGTTAAAGAGATATAAATTGCTATGACGTTAAATAGCCCAGTTGAATAAACATGTGTGGGGATAAAACATTTATATATATATACACTGATAAATGATTTTTTTTAAGTCTCACACTTTAAAAATGAGTTGTTCTGAATTATGAATTAATACAATGTTGATAAATGGAATGCAAATCTGCAAATCTTTTACAATACTTTTCTAAATTATATTTAAGGATGTGATAATTGTTTTGGTTGTGAGAAGTTGAATTTTTCTGTTGCCTTCATTTACATCTTTTGGTTTGTCTCTTTAGACACATTGCCTTACATTAAAAATTGAAATAATGAAACGTAAATGAATATATTCAATAAAGATATTTAAAAAGAAGAAAAAATTGAAATAACAAAAAGATTTATATGATAGAAACTTAAAGTCTTTGAAGAAGTAAACCAAAGAAGGTATCAGAAGATGGAAAGATCTCCCAGGCTCAGGGATTGGTGTGATTAACAGGAAAAGTAGGCACCCTACCAAAAGGAATCCACAGATTCAAAAAAATCCCAATCAAAATGCCAATACAATTTTTCACAGATCTTGAAAGGACAATTCCTGGATTTACATGGAAACACACACACACACATACACACATACATACACAGTTGAGGATAGCTAAAACAATCATGAACAATAAAATAAATGCTGGAGGTATCACCATGTCTGATATCAAGTTGTACTACAAAAGTATAGTAATAAAAAACATCCAGCATGATATCGTCAGAAAATCAGACATTTTGATCAATAGATTCAAACTGAAGACTCAGATATAAACTAATTTACTCATTAACACCTGAGTTTTGATAAAGAATTAAGAAATGTACACTGGATAAAAGACAGCATCTTAAATTAATGGTGTCGGTCACACTGGAGGTCTGAATGAAGGAGAATGCAAATAGATCCATACTTAACACACCGTACAAAACTCAACTCCAAATGGATGAAAGACCAACATAAAACTAGGCACTTTCAGCCCGATAGAAGAGAAAGCGGGGAATAGCCTTGAACTCAATGGCACAGTAAGAGACTTTCTGAACAGAATATTGTTAGGCTCTGAGATCAACAATTAATAAATGGAACCTCATAAAACTGAGAAGCTTCTGCATGGCAAAAGACACAATCCTCCAGAAACAGTAGCAGCCTACAAAATGAGAAAAGATTTTTATCACCTACACATTCAATACAGGACTAATATCCAAAATATATAAAGAGCTCACAAAACTACATATAAAAAATAATCCAATTAAGAATGGGGTACAGATCTAAGCAGAGAATTCTCAGTAGAGGAAACCCAAATGACTGAGATCGCTTAAAGTAATATTTAATATCCTTAACTCTCAGCAAGCTGAAAATCGAAACCACTTTGAGATTCCATCTTGTACCTGTCAGAACGTCTAAGATCAATAACACAAGTGACAGCTCATACTGGGAAGATGTGGAATAACAGGAACACCTCTCCATAGCTCATGGGGCCCCTCAGGAAATAAGTGTGGTGGTTCCTGAGAGATGGAAATTGTCTACCTCTAGATCCAGCTATATCACTCGTGGGCATATACCTAAAGGATGCTTTATTGAATGATAGGGACACTTGCTGAACCATGTTCATTGCTGCTCTACTCACAATAGTCAGGAATTACAAACAACCTAGATGTCCTGCAACAGAAGAATAGATAAAGAAAATGTGGCACCTTAACACAATGGAGTATTACTCAGCTGTTTAAAAAAAATCACATCATGAAGCTAGCAGGTAAACAGATGGAAGTAGAGGGGAAAAAAATCATCCTAAGTGAGGTAACCCTGACCCAGAAAGATAAATATGGTATGTATTCACTTATATTTGGATATTAACCACTAAGTAAGTGATAACAAGCTACAATTTGTAGAGTCAGAGAGGTTAGCATAGAGGAAGGCACTAGGAAGAGACACATGGGTCTCCCTGAGAGAGGAAATAGAATAGATTTTATGGGTGGACTGGGACCAGGATTGAAGCAATCTAAAATGGGAGGATGAGGTAGGAGGGCACAGAGGGCTGAGAAAGGGAATATGGGGAAAACTTCTAGAACTGAAGGGTGGAAACTTCCTAAAATACATGAAGGCAACCCTAACAAAGTCACCAAATAATGAAGGAGACCAATTCCCAGCTGGCCACCTCACCCAATGCTGGTTCCAGTACTGTGACTGGGCTACACATAATTGAGTTGCTGGCCAAAGAGGTTTCATGGAAATCCCCAAAAAAACCCAGGTTGTTGCCAAGACAATAGGTCTCTCTCCACAAACTGACAGGAAGGCCCCATTGCTGAAGAGAAAAAAACCACAAAACCCATTGAACATGGAGAAGTCAAGTAGCACCTACATCTAGCCCCTCACCCCTTTGTTCTAGTGTCTTTGGTACGGGAAGATACTTTGTAAGCTACCAAAAGAAGGACATAAACACCAACCCTGCCTTTGATCTACAATGCTGTCCTGCCTGCAAAATATGCTAGGGCAATGGTGGCACAAAGCTTGCGGGAGTAACCAACCAATATCTGATTTGACTTAAGGTCACTAGAGAGATGGAACTCAAATCTGACACTGTTTTGGGTGAGCAAAAACCAGAGACTAGATAGCATAGACTAGGGTAACACCAAATACTACTGGTGCTAAAAAAAAAAAAGTTGTTATAAATGACTTCTACTAATATTCTGCTATACTCACAGATCAGTGCCATCATCAGAAAAGCTTTGTTCTGACACAGATGGAAAAAATAGAGACCCACAGCCAGACATTTGTGCAGACAGACAGAGAGAGAGAGAGAGAGAGAGAGAGAGAGAGAGAGAGTCAGGAAACCCCACAGAAGAGGAGACAGAAAGAGTGTAGGAGCCAAAGGTGACAAAGGACTCCAGGAGAACAAGTCCCTCTATAAGGTGAGCAAGGCTCATATGAACTCACAGAGACTGACACACCATGCTCAGAACCTACATGGGTCTGCATCAGGTCCTGTGTACATATATTTTGGCTTTCAGTTTAGTGTTTTTGTGTGTCTCCTGGGTGTATGAATGAGAGGGTCTCTGATTCTTGAGTCTTCTCTTGGGCTCTTTTCCTTTTGTTTGTTTATCTTGTTCAATTTTGATGTGTAAGGTTCTGTTTTATCTTATGATATGATGTGATACAATATTATTATCCCATAGAAGCCTGTTTATTTTTCTAATGAGTGACAGAAAGGAACTGGATGGAAAGTGGAAGGGAGGGGATGAGGGAGGAACCGGGAGTAGTATAGAAGGGGAAACTATAATCAGGGTATATTATATGAAAAAAGAATCTATTTTCAACAAAACAGAAACAAATTTGCACAGATTCTTAAAAATAATAAATTTCCATTGGGATCCAAAACTTTAAAAATAAATGTATTTATTTTTATCATATGTGTACGTATGAGCACCTAGTGTCTATGTGCAACAAGTGAATGGCTGGTGGCTTCAAAGACCAAAAGATGGCATTGAATCCCCAAGAACTGGAATTTCAGATGGTTGTGAGCCTCCACGTAGGTTCTGGAAATTGAACCTAGGTCTTCTGCAAGAACTGCAAGTGCTCTTAGCCATGGAGATGCACTTTCTTCTTTGTATCCAGTATGAGACGCCAGCCTAAGGAAGGGAGCTAACCATTAATTAGGCTGGATCTTTCTACCGTGGCCAACCCAATCTAGACTATCTCTAGACAAGTCAAGAAGCTTGTTTCTAGGTGATTTCAGACTCTTTCAAATTGACAGCCACAGTAATTACCAAAAGGCCTAACTATGCTTTCTACCCTGACCCAGCTCACTCACGGGAGCTGTGCTCCTAATGACTGCAAAGGTCCTTATTCAAGGGGACATATTTAGACAACTTACAAAGGAACTCCAGGGAACCCTTGGGCAATTTGTAGGTCAGGTCTGAGTAGGTTTCCTGCCTTGACTCTTTCCTGCCTCGTGGCAGCCTCTGAAGAAGATTTTTGCCTTTGTGCTGTCTTCATTCCAGGCCTGCTACTTTTTCCTTATAGCTCAAAGCCTAGAACTCACAAGCCAAACAGTCCAAGAACTCTTGAAAGCATAAGAATAGTTGAGTTCATGTACAGTAGTTTCTGCTTGAAGGCCCTAGGTTTGCTACCGACTTTTAGGTCATTTTTATTTGGGAGTTTTCAGCTGGGCCTTGTGGGTCCATGGCTGGCTTTGAACTTGTTGTTTGGTCAAGGATGGCTGAAACCCTTCGATTCTCTTGTTTCTGCTTCCCAAACGCTGGGGTCTCAGGCTCGAGCATTTGGTGACAGGCAGAACTCTAAAACAAATGTCTTATTGTGGTTGTCCTGCTTGCCCCTGTGCTGGAATGCTCACAGCCAATCTGTTCATGTCCTGCATTTTGTTTTCTGCATTTTTAACCCTCTGTCAAGTTTGCTTCTTTTGTGGCTCAATACTTCCATCCCCATTTGTTGCTGTTTCAACAAGACTTTTTAACCCCATCCACCATCAGAGACCCCACTTCCTAAGCCCCTTGGACCAGAAAACAACAGGACCATTCCCACACACCACCCTGAAATGTGGCTCTCTTCTCGTGGCACCCCTGGGAACCCACTCCACGGAACCCATGAAAGCAGCCGTATCATCCCTTCTGAGCTCAGAGGAGCTATCAGAGAAGAGACCTCCAGCCTCTCATCCAAGATAGGATCGCTACTCTCTCCAGAGGAAGTGTGGAGCAGAGGAAGTGTGATTCACACACCAGAAAGGAAATAGGTCCTAAATGCAAGTGTGGTTCAGGGGCATCCTCAGACAGAAAAACAATAAGAACAACAACAATAAAAAATGGCTCTGTTTCTCCAAATTGTGAAACAGCACAACAGCGGAAATAGCCACCATCTCATAGCAAACAGAGCTGCCTACACCCAAGTGGTAGACATGCCAGGAAATTGCATGCAAAGTTTGCTCTAAACGTCTAAACAAGCCTCCTTCTAAAGACAGACTTCTGGCAGCCCATCTCCACACACAAGTGGATCTCACGGTATTTTCACACCTTCTATGCTTCTTGCAGCATATTAAATACATTGTCTTCCTTCTACTCTGGTCTAAAGGGTGATTTCTTTCACTGGCTTTAGTCTTACTGCCCTAACATCAAATCCCTGGGCTCTGACCTAGCCTTCAAATGGTCTTGGCTTCTTGATACTTCTTTTATAGTTCAATTTCCTCCTTTTAATAAAATGGCCAACTGCTTAAAAAAACTAATACAAAAAACAAAGAACAACAGCAACAAAACCTCCCACTATCTAGATACTGTCGTCTGCCTTAATTTCTCAGGTGCCCTTCCCCTATGTGCAACCAGTGCCTATCTCACTGCCTTTCAGCTAATTAAACTAACAGCCACGCCATTGCCTTTAGTGCTCCCAGTACTCAAGTTGCCCCTGACAACCAACCCCTCCTTGATACTGCCCTCAGTTGGACTAGACATTATGATGGACATGGGTACCAAATAAGTGGGCTGAGATTGGCTGCCTTTGCTTATTATGATGCAATGGTCCTGGCATATCATAAGGTGAATCAGCCTTCTTGGGGGGTCATCCTCTGTCCAATGACTGACAGGTTCAGCTCCCTTACATCTTAAAGGATGAGACAATAGTCTGTAATGCTCTAATCTCTAGAACAGGTGTCAGAAGTAGAATTCAGGCTTTATTTTTTTTCACCAGAAGGATGTAGCTTTTTCTTAATGGGCCTCAACAAAAAACTGATATGTCCATATTTCCTCCAGCACTTTAAATTCCCAGAAAGGGCATTTGTCAAGTCTCTCTTTCCAGTGTCACCAGGAAAATAGGAGATGTTGCCTTAGAGCTACTTCACTGAAGGCCCACTGTTGGACTGTTAAGATGGCTCATGGGTTAAGAACCTTTGCTCTTGTAAACAGTCAGGCTTGTATCTCTTCCTCCCATGTTTGCTGACACACAAGAGCCCATAACTCCAGATCCAAGGGATCTGATGTCCTTGTTGAGCAAGTGGACATGCCCCCACTCAGATCAATGTGCATAAGGTAATTCAAAATAGAAACATAATATCTTCAACCTTCTAGCATTATGTAAAAGGACATCATAATATATATCTTTCAGAGGGGAAAGAGGTGGGGTGTGGCATCCAATGCCTTTCACCTATACACTTATTATATAGCAGAGGCAGGATATATCTATGAGTTTGAGACTGTCCTACTCTACATTGTGAGTTCCAGGACATTCAGGGATATGTAGAGTGACTCTGTTTCAAAAAAATTCGCATTTCCTGTTACAGCATGATAACGTCTCAGCTGTAGTCTTTATGCAATAATTGGCTACACTTGGCTCTGATTGCATTCATCTGTTTTGGAGTATCAGATAATACCCTAAAATTTATGCAGGTGAATTTCTTTGGATGTAATAATCCAGGATTTCTCAAACTTCACAGAGCATACACAATGCTGGGAATTTTGTTAAAAATGCAAACTGTGATTCAGTAGGTCTGGGATAGGCTTAGAATGCTACACTGTAGTGAGGTCCCAGGTGATGCTAGCACTGTTTATTGTAAAGCAGCTGGAGAGTAGGAGGGTGACAGGCAATCCTTTCTGTGTGTCTCTGTAACAAAATGTAACTGTTCTCTTTACCTCCCTGTCTTTCTTTATTAGGTCCCTAAAGTACTTACTGCTTCACATAAAAGGTCCAGATTGTTTGAGTTTATAAACACTAGTTACATATCAACCTGTGCCTAGACCTCTTTCATTATGCACTGTTAGTTGTATTGGTGCTGAATGACACGGTAACAAAAACTGAAAGATATTCTGACGGCTATTAGGCTTAACAGGCCCAGTAGAAACAATACATGTAACTCAACAGAAGTACAAGAGTGCAGATAGCCATTACCAAGTTCCTGAACACACCACCAGTAGGAGCTAGATCACAGCTGCTGCATGGCCAGCAGTAACCATAGGATGACATCAACTTGCCACGCATTCTGGTTTCCTTGCAATGAGAAAATATGAAGGAAGGAAAAAGGAATGGTAAACATAGCATACATATGAGATCAAGAACAATGAAAAGGGTAGGGAGGACTCTGGAAACAAAGTTTTATCAAACACTCTGCACATCTCAAATCACCCAATTGTAAATAAAACATTGTGCTCTGAGAAGGTAGTAGAGCAGAGAGTTCCCAGATTCTGCCTTCATATAGTTTACAGGTGAGCGAGGAGGCTGACACCCAGTGGGTGGCACCGACCCTCTTATCTATGGTGTCTACATTTGTAGGTTTGGTAGGTATCAGTGTGCATTGGCCGCCATGACAAACTATGGCTTAACATCAGTAGACTACATCTTCTGGTTCCCAATAAGCCCCAGAAAATCCTGTTTCTTTCCTCTTCTTTTTTTTTTTTTTAACATTTATTTATTTATTTATTTATTTATTTATTTATTTATTTATTTATTTATTTATTTATTTATTATATGTGAGTACACTGTAGCTGTCTTCAAAAGAGGGCATCAGATCTCATTTCGGAGGGTTGTGAGCCACCATGTGGTTGCTGGGATTTGAACTCAGGACCTTTGGAAGAGCAGTCAGTGCTCTTAACTGCTGAGCCATCTCTCCAGGTCCCCAAATCCTGTTTCTTGTAAGGCTTTTTCTTAGCTCACAAGTGTCTGCCTCCTGGTTGTGCCATACTGACAGGGGAGGAAGAAAGATGGTGAAAGGGGGTGTTTTCTGGAGGAGCCTTAATGCTATGATCTTATTTATTTCTTAGAACTAAGATAGATATTGTAGTGACAATTTTGAAATTCTGATTTTTAAAAAAAACAGAAGTATTATAAGAATGTGTTCTCATTTTAATCCCAGGTGTGGGGATATTGGGGCTGGTTCAGACTGTCCACAGCAGGTGACTATGATATGCCTCGTGCTCCAGCAGAGGCCTGGCGTTGCCAGCTGTAGCCAGTTTTTGTGGTTGCATGATTTTGGATTCTGGGAACTTTTCAGAGGGTCTGTGAATGCTAGAGCCTCAATAGGCAGAGTTGGTGGCTGTTGGTTTAGGGGGTTAGGCTGCTGCAGATTGTTAGTAGCTGTGATCAAAAGAAGAAACAAAAGGAAAGGAATTAGATTCAGATCTCTCTCTCTCTCTCTCTCTCTCTCTCTCTCTCTCTCTCTCTCTCTCTCTCTCTCTCTCTCTCCCCTTCTTTTTCTCCTGTTTAGCAACAGAGGGTGAAAGTGAAGGATATAAAGTGTGGGCGAAAGAAGAAGAACCCACAAAGTATCGAAGACCAGCTACAAGACCTCTCTCTTATCGCAGAACTCAGAAAGCAGAGGCAGATGAATGTGTAAATTTAAGGCTGATCTAGTCTACATAGCAAGTTTTAGTCCAGCCAGAAATAAGAAGTGAGACTCTGAGGAGAGAGAGCAGACAAGAGGAAGAGAGAAGGGGAAGGTATGTAGGGAGGACATAAAAAATTTCAATTTCACTACGCAGTGTAAGGCAACATATGGTGGCCTTCCCTGGTGGCTCTGGGACACTGTTTTGTTGTTCATGTGCATTTTAAATAGCAGTAGGAATTTCAATAGTATATATTTTCGATCTCAAGTTATGAACATACATTAAAAGCTATGAATGCTTTTGGAATAACCTTCTAAATGATGATCATAGGGCTGGAGAATTTCACACCATGGTAGAAAGTAATCTCAGAGCTAAAGGTGAAAGTGAAGACACCTTTTCCATCATTAGCTTCCTTACAAGAACAAAAAGGGACGGGGGAGGTACAGAATATCCTTTTTCTATTCATACTAGTTAACATTTTTTCCCAGTTTGGAAACACCAACTTAAGAGTTTATTAGACATTACAGCACACACCTGTGATCCAGGCTGTAGGCCAGTTCCAGTCCAGCAGGAGGATTGTTGAGAGCCTGTGAGGCCAGCCTGTCTACAGAGCAAGACCTGGTTGCAAACCCCAGCCCTCAACAACAACAACAACAACAACAACAACAACAACAACAACAACAAACATCTCAAGAGGAACTGAAGGCAGAAGCAGGCAGATTTCTGAGTTCAAGGCCAGCCTGGTCTACAGAGTGAGTTCCAGGTAAAAAAGGAACTGAAATGAGGGCTGTGTTCTGATTTGTAACCACCAGGTGGAGACCACACAAAACAAAAGCATTTCCTGCACTTTGTGTATGATGCTGAGTTTGAACATCGTAATCCTTCTCCTAAGTGTCCTTATAGTGCTGACCTCATAGTACAAAATACCTCATAGATTTCAGACCACCTACAGCTCAAGGCGGACGAGAATAATAACATGATTGAGTCAATGACCTTAAAACTAAAACTGAGCTAGAGGAAACGAACGCACTGCTGTAATCCTTGCGCTTGCGCACTGCTGTAATCCTCGTGGCGCTTGGAGAGCTGAGGCAGAAGTGGTTACGAAGGATGACACAGGACATGTGCAGGGTCATGCAGGGTGGCTCTGCAAGATTCTGTAAAACAAACAAACAAACAAATAAAAACAAACAAAACAAAAGCTCTGAAATTAAAGTTGAGATGCACGTGTACATTGAACCTAACAAAGTAAGACTATTCCCACGTTACATTACATCACTTAGGGCATGCATAAAATGGAGCAGACAGGAACAGCAGCAGTGGGAGGAGCTAAGGTGAAGGGAAGAAGGAAAACAGGGCGGGGCAGGGAAAAGGAAGGGAAGGAAAAAGGGGACTTCTATTTCCACCAACACTGAAGAATTTTCTCACCCTGGGTAAGCTGCTGTTTTTGTAACTTTAGCCTAGCTGTGTTTTGAAGTAGACATTCAATATTCACAGTCAGGTTACCTTACTTGATAGATTCTTTGCAGGTAGGAGTTTCTTCTTACACAATACGTGGAGGTTATAATAATCAAGTAGGCATATAATCACTCTGAACATTATTACCAGTTAAGCTCATGGTCCGTATGAGCGTGCTGGCGTCTTGTGCCGGCGCGTCTAAAGAGACTTGTGGAGATGTTCTACTGACCATTTCTCTGCACAGAACAAAGACAGAATTTCCCCTGTGGGAATCACTCGGTAACAGCAGATTGCTTAAGCAATAGATTGCTTCTTAGGCGATCTGAAAGTTCAGTCGAGTTGGCTCATCAAGTGGTTATGTCTGAAGCTCGCTTCTCTGTCAGGAGTGGGATACCATGCAACGCAGGGCTAAGGCAAAGGTCTCCCGGAAGCTCACGTTTTACATGTCCTTTTCTTATCATTGTAAGCAGAAGTAACTGAGGTAATGGTAACGCCCACCTTATAGGGATTGTGAATTACTGCCGTAGTTGAGACGTCTATGAGCTTGTGTCATATCAACGTCAGTAGCTTTTTTTTGGACAAAAACTGAGTTTAAAGAGTGGAGAAAAAGAAAAAAGGAGCTACCTACCTGCTTACTTTTAAAAAGCATTGAAACCAAACTGTCTCATGGACAGTCACGTATGCAACTGTGGACCACTTATTCAATCTAAATATATGAGTCTCATAGATGCAGCATACATGCCGAGTGCATGTGCAGCGATTCTTCAGGGAGCTGGAAGAAATGCCAGGGACTTTATTTACATTTTCCATCTGAAATGTTGGGAACTATATATGGGCCCTGCAACCAGTGCTCTGAGCCCTCGAGTCACCTTTCTAGTCACCCAGATTTTTCTCTTTATTTTCTCCATTTTTGATACATTATTGACAGACTATGAGTTTATAATTTATCAATGTACAAATATAGGGGTGACCCAATTGAAAATACTTCATTCTTATGGCATGAAGTTCCATGTGCAGTACAGTGCTGTGAACCAGAAACATGGCATCGCTCAGCAGAGTTCTTAAACTCACCCACACGGCTGAATGCTTCTTCTTCTTCTCTCTCTCTCTCTCTCTCTCTCTCTCTCTCTCTCACACACACACACACTCACACACACACACACACACACACTCTCTCTCACACACACACATAATCTCTCTCACTCTCTCTCTCACACACACACACATATTCTCTTTCTTTCTCTCTCTCTCACACACACACATACTCTTTCTTTCTCTCTCTCACTCTCTCTCTCTCTCTCTCTCTCTCTCCATCCACCATCTCCCAGGCCTGTATTCTGAGCCTGCAGCACTGAAATTCTGCAGCTTTGATCTGCAGCTCAGTTGTTTGCTGTTTGCCCGAGTTCCTGATAATCACCATTCACTTATCTTAAAAGTATTAGTTTTATTTTAAATTATGTGTATAACTGGGCATGGCTTTGTGCAAATGAGTGCAGTTGCACAAAGGCGCCAGAAGAGGGCGATGAGTCCCTTGAAGTTGAAGTTAGAGGCCATGTGAGCCTTCAGTGTAAGCGCTGGGAACCAAGCTGGTCCTCTGCAAGAGCAGTACACAGTGTTAACTGCTAAGCCGTCTCTCCTGTCCCCTCTAAGCAAATGACACTTTATTTTGACTTGAATTTGTAGTCATCTAAGGTGGTGGCTTTCAAGCTGTGAGTTTTAATATCATTGAAGGTACAATGATCCTTTCGCATATCCTTAGCAGATATCCCACATATCAGATATTTACATTACAATTCATAGCATTAACAAAATTACAATTATGAAGTAGCAACAAAATAACTCTATGTCCTGTTGTCTTTGGAGTGCTAATTTCAATTCCTTGTCTTCAGCATGATTGGTCTACAAAGTATTCATGTTAGAAGGCAGATCCTTATCCTTTGTCAATATTTATACAGTGTTCGTCCACCTTCATCTGCCTTAGAGAAGTCCCAACATTGCTGAAAATCGTACCAGCATCTCATTTTTTTTCATTTCTTTACCTTTTGTTAAGGTGTTATTTCACAGAACCAAATGATGTCACACCACTCCTTGTTAGAGTCCTTCAGCCATTACTTTTTGCCAACAGAATCAATTTGGAGCGGTTTGGCTTGTTCAAAATCCTTGACAGGAAAGATAAAAAAGAAAGCAGTGAGGCCTCAGCAGTCTTCCTCAGTGCAGAGTATCTTTACTTTACATAAAACTCTTACTGTGAGTGACAGAGAAGCCACACTAACCGTGCTCAGTGCTCACATTATCACCGGGACTCATGGCTGGTATCTCACTTTGGGAGAAAAATGTTAAATATGTTAGTTCGCCAGACTTGTTACATGTCTTATACATAACAGCACTCAAGAGGAAACTTCCATATATGCATGACCGTAAGGTCATGGTAACAAAGGGCAGAAGGCCATGATAAGCCTAGAGGCATTTGGGGTCTTCATACATTGCTGGCCTAAAAGTTCCAAAAATCATGACTTGCATATGCTTTTAAAGCTCTCTGTTGAATTTTTCCCTCTAGAAAACAAAAGCAAAAGCATTTTTAAAAATTATTTATTTACATTCCAGTTGCTGCCCCCTCCCATCGCCCCACAGTTCCTCATCCCATCCCTCCTCCCCCTTACCTCCAAGAGGGTGCTCCTCCCCACCAGGCCTCCTGCTTCTCTGTGGCTTCAAGTCTCTTGAGGATTAAGTGCATCTTCTCCCACTGACACCAGACCAGGCAGACCTCTGCTGTATGTGTGCCAGAGACCTTGGAATGGCTTGTGTATGCTCCTGGCTAGTGGTCAGTCTCTGGGTCAGCTCCCTGGTCTCCAGGTTAGTTGAAACTGCTGGTCTTCCTATGGGGTCGCCCTCCAGCTTCTTCAATCCTTCACCTAATTCATCCGCAGGGGTCCCCAACTTCAGTCTAATGGTTGGGTGTAAGTATCTACACCTGACTCTTTCAGATGCTTGTTGGGCCTCTCAGAGGAGAACCATGCCAGGCTCCTGCCTGTAAGCACACTACATCATCAGTAGAAGTGTCAGGCCTTGGAGCATGCCCAGGACATGGATCCCAGGTTGGGCTGGTCATTTGACTGCCTTTCCATCTGGCTCCATTTTTTTCCCTGCAGTTCTTTTAGACAGGAACAATTCTGGGTCAGAAATTATGACTGTGGGTTAGTAACCCTGGTCCTCCACTTGAGGCCCTGTTTATCTACTGGAAATGGGCTCTTCCAGTTCCAGGTCACCCCCACTGTGTCCTGAGAGTCTCTCACCTCCTGGATCTTTAGTACTTTCTAGAGGGTTCCTCCCCCTCCCCTAGCTACTAATTTCCATTTATTCTCCTGTTCCTCTGGGCTTCTGTCCTGTCACCCCCCTCCAATACCTGACCATGTTCCCCTTCCCCCCCCCTTCCCCTCTCCACCCAGGTCCCACTCTCCCTCTGCCTCCTGTGATTATTTTCTTCCCCATTCTAAGCAGGATTGAAGCACCCTCACTTAGACCTTTCTGCTTGCTATACTTCTTACAGTCTGTGGGTTGTATCCTAGGTATTCAGTAATTTTTGGCCAATATCCACTTATCAGTGAGTACATACCATGCATGCCGTTTTGGGTCTGAGTTACTTCACTCAGAAAAATATTTTCTAGTTCCATCCATTTGCCTGGAAAATTCATGATGTCCTCATTTTTCATAGCTGAATAGTATTCCATTGTGTAAATGAACCACATTTTCTGTATCCATTCTTCAGTTGAGGGACATCTGGGTTGTTTCCAGCTTCTGGTTATCACAAATAAGGGTGCTGTGGATGCAGTGGAGCATGTGCCTCTGTGGCATAGTAGAGCATTTTTTGGGCATATGCCCAGGAGTGGTATAGGTGGTAGATCTATTTCTAATTTTCTCAGGAACCTTCAGATTGATTTCCAGAGTGGTTGTACCAGTTTGGAATCCTACCAACAATGAGGAGTGTTCCTCTTTCTCCACATCCTCACCAACATGTGTTGTCATCTGAGTTTTGATCTTAGCCATTCTGATTGGTGTGAGATGGAATTTCAGGGTCGTTTAGATTTGCATTTCTCTGATGACTAAGGATGTTGAACATTTCTTTAGGTGCATTTTGGCCAATAGAGATTGTTCTGTTGTCAATTATCTGTTTAGCCTTATACTCCATTTTAAAAATTGGGTTATTTGGGGGGCGGTTTGAGGTTAACTTCTTAAGTTCTTTATATTTTGGATATTATCCCTTTATTGGGTGTAGGTTTAGTGAAGGCTTTTTCCCAGTCTGTAGGTTCCTGATTTGTCCTAGTGATGGTGTCTTTTGCCTTACTGAAGTTTTTTGGTGTCATGAGGTCTCATTTATTGTTGATCTTAGACCCTGAGCCATTGGTATTCTGTTCAGGAAATTTCCTCCATACCAGTGAGTTCAAGGCTCTTTCCCAGTTTCTCTATTAGATTCAGTATATAACTGAGGTCCTTGACCCACTTGGACTTGAGCTTTGTGCAAGGTGGCATTCTATATACAGACCTCCAGTTAGAGCAGCACCATTTGTTGAAGATGCTCATCATTTTCTTTATGGCTTTGGCTTCTTTGTCAAAGATCAAGTGACCATAGATGTGTGGATTTACTTCTGGGTCTTCAGTTCTATTACATTGATTGACCTTTCTGTCTCTGTACCAATACCATGTGTTTTTTTTTTTTTTTTTTTAATCACTATTGCTTTGTCTAACAGCTTGAGGTCAGGGATGGTGATTGCCCCAGAAGGTCGTCTTCTTCTTCTTCTTCTTCTTCTTCTTCTTCTTCTTCTTCTTCTTCTTCTTTGAGAATTGTTTTGGCTAACATAGGTTTTTTTTGTTTTTCCATATGAAGTTGAGAATCGGTCTTTTCAAATCTGTGGAGAATTGTCTTAGAATTTTGATGGGGAGTGCATTGAATCTGTAGATTGCTTTTGGTAAGATGGACATTTTCACTATGTTAATGCTGCCAGTCCATGAGCATGGGAGATCTTTCCATCTTCTGAGGCCCTCTTCAATTTCTATTTTCAGGGATTTGAAGTCTTGACATACAGAACTTTCACTTGATTGATAAGAGTTATACCAAGATATTTTATATTATTTGTGGCTATTGTGAAAGGTGTCGTTTCCCTAATTTCATTCTTAGCCTCTTTACCATTTGTATAAAGGCCTACTGATTTGTTTGAATTAATTTTATATCCTACCACTTTGTTGAAGTTGTTTATCAGCTGTAGGAGTTCTCTGGAGGAATTTTGAGGGTCCCTTTTGTACACTATCATATCATCTGCAAATATTTTGACTTCTTTCTTTCCAATTTGTATCCCCTTGATCTCCTTATGTTGTCTAACTGTTCTAACTAGAACTTCAAGTACTATATTGAATAGAAGAGGGAGATAGTGGGCAACTTTGTCTTGTCCCTGATTTTAGTGGGATTACTTCTAGTATCTCTCCATTTAATTTGATGTTGGCTTTTGGTTTGTTATATATTACTTTTATTATGTTTAGGTATATGCCATGAATTCCTGATTTCTCCAAGACTTTTGTCAAAGGCTTTTTCAGCATCTAATGAGGAGATCATGTGTCTTTTTGCTTGAGTTTGTTTATATAGTTTACATTGATGGACTTTCATATATTGAACCATCTCTGCATTCTTGGGATGAAGCCTACTTGATCATGGCAAATGATGGTCTTGGATGTATTCTTGGATTTTGTTTGCGAGAATTTTATTGAATATTTTTGTATCAATATTCATAAAGTGAAATTGGCCTCAAGTTTTCTTTCTTTATTGGGCCTTTGTGTGGTTTAGGTGTCAGAGTAACTGTGGCTTCATAAAATAAATTGAGTAATATTCCTTCTGTTTCTATTTTGTGGGATATTTTGAGGAGTATTGGTATTAGCTCTTCTTTGAAGGTCTGGTAGAATTTTGCACAAAAACCATCTGGCCCTGGTTGGGAGGGTTTTTAATGACTATTTCTATTTCCTTAGGGGTTGTGGGACTGTGTAGATAGTTTATCCGATCTTGATTTAACTTTGGTGATTGGTATCTGTCTTGAAAATCATCCATTTCATCTAGATTTTCCAGTTTTGTAGAGTGTATTGGGGTCAATATATAGTGTATTGGGGTTCTAAAGGTAGAACCACACAGGGGATACACAGCTAAGTCAGCCAATGCACAGTTTATTCAAAGTTTCAGCTTTGTTTAAAGGGTAAAGGCTTTTGTAGCAGGATCTGATGACTTTTGAATTTCCTCAGTTTCTGTTGTTATATTTCTCTTTTCATTTCTGATTTTTACTCTCTGTGCCCATTAGTTAGTTTGGCTAAGGGTTTATCTATCTTGTTGATTTTCTCAAAGAACCAGCTCTTGCTTTTGTTTATTCTTTGTATCATTTTCTTTGTTTCTAACTTGTTGATTTCAGCCCTGAGTTCGACTATTTCCTGCCTTCTACTCCTCTTGGGTGTGTTTGCTTCTTTCTGTTCTAGAGCTTCAGGTGTGCTGTTAAGTTGCTCATATGAGATCTCTCCAGTTTCTTCATGAAGGCACTAAATACTATGATTTTTTTTCCCTCTTAACACTGCTTTCATTTTGTCTCATAAGTTTGGGTATAATGAATTTCAGTTGAATTCTATGAAGTCCTTGTTTCTTTCTTCATTTCTTCCCTGACTAAGTTGTCATTGAGCATAGAGTTGTTAGGTTTCCATGAGTGTGAGGGCTTTCTGCTGTTTTTGTTGTTATTGAAGTCTAGCCTTAGTCTGTGGTGATCTGATAAGATGCATGGAATTATTTCAATCTTCTTGCATATGTTGAGACTTGTTTTTTGTCTTGTCAATATATAGTGCATTGGGGTCCTAAAGGTAGAACCACACAGGGGGTACACAGCTAAGTCAGCCAATGCACAGTTTATTCAAAGTTTCAGCTTTGTTTAAAGGATAAAGATTTCCCATGGTTTCCAGTTTACACCAGGTTGTTTCCCTAGCAACAGCTTATCTTGGTTTGAAATGACCCAAGCCAAAGTCTTCTTGCAGACTGAGAAATCTGTCGGCAGTCCAACTCTTAGATGTGTTGCTTCTTATAATTAAAAACAAAGTTACTTTCTCATGAAGGAAGGATCATGAAGGCCACTTCCTCAGGTTTTCAGCTTACTTGGCAGAACACCAGGACTCTCTGCCTGAGAAAGCATGCCTCCTCATTATCTTAGTGTGCTAAGATTGACAAGGATCCTTTGTCACCCAGCAGCAAGCAAGCTGAGAGCAGTCTCCTCATGTCATTTCTCTACAGTGTCTGATTATATGGTCAGTTTGGGAGAAGGTTCCATGAGGTGCTGAGAAGCTATATTTTGTTTTTGGAGGGTGAAATGTTCTGTAGAGATTGACTAAGTGCATTTGGTTCATAACTTCTGTTGATTTCACTGTGTCTCTGTTTAGTTTCTGTTTCAATGACCTGGCCATCAGTGAGAGTGGGGTGATGTCTCTCACTATTATTGTGTGAGGTTCAATGTATGTTTTGAAATTTAGTAAAGTTTCTTTTATGAATGTGGGTGCACTTGCATTTGGAGAATAGATGTTCAGAATTGAGACTTTCTCTTGGTGGATTTTTCCTTTGATGAATATGAAGTGTCCTTCCCCATTTCATTTGATAACTTTTGGTTGAAAGTTCACTTTATTGGATATTAGAATGGCAACTCCAGCTTGTTTCTTGGGACCATTTGATTGGAAAACTGTTGTCTAGCCTTTTACTCTGAGGTTGTGTTTGTCTTTGTCACTGGGATGTGTTCCTTGTATGCACCAAAATTCTGGATCCTGTTTACATATCTAGTCTGTTAGCCTATGTCTTTTTATTGGAGGAATTGAGTTCATTGGTGTTGAGAGATATTAAAGACAGATGATTGTTAGATCCTTTTTTTTTTTTAAATGGGGGTGACATTATGTGTGTGTGTGTGATTCTCTTCTTTTGGGTTTGTTAGGAAGTGTTTAATTTTTGTGTTTTCTTGCACATAGTTACCTCCTTTTGTTGCAGATTTCCTTCCAGTATCCTCTATAAGGCTGGTAAAAAGATAATGTTTAAATTTGGTTTTATCATGCCTTGGTTTCTCCATTTATGGTGATTGAGAGTTTTGCTGGGTATAGTAGCCAGGGCTGTCATTTGTGTTCTCGTAGGGTCTGGATGACATCTGTCCAGGACCTTCTGGCTTTTAGAGTCTGTTGAGAAGTCTGGTGTGATTCTGATAGGTCTGCCTTCATATGTACTTGACCTTTCTCCCCTGCAGCTTTTAACATTCTTTGTTCTGTGTACTTAGTGTTTTGATTATGTGCTGAGAGGATTTTCTTTTCTTGTCTAATCAAATTGGTGTTTTTTAGGCTTCTTGCACATTTATGGCTGCCTCTTTCTTTAGGTTAGGGACATTTTCTTCTATGATTTTGTTGAAAATGTTTTCTGGCCCTTTGAGCTGGGATTCTTCACCCTCTTCTATTCCTGTTATTTTCAGGTTTGACCTTTTCATTGTATATAAGTTTCCTTGATATTTTGGGTTAGGGGCTTTTTACACTTTGTATTTTCTTTGACTGATGTGTCAATATCTTCTATGGTATCCTCTACACCTGAGATTCTCTCTTCCATCTCTTGTATTCTGTTGGTGATGCTTGCATCTGTAGCTCCTGATCTCTTTCCTGAACTCATGACCAGGGTTGCCTCCATTTGAATTTTCTTTATTGTTTCAATTTCCATTTTTAGGTCTTAGACCATTTTGTTCAATTTCTTCACCAGCTTGATTGTATTTTCCTGTATTTTTTAAGGGATTTGTTTTTTTCTTTAAGGGATTCTACCTCTGTGCCTGTATTTTCCTGTATTTCTTTAAGAAAATTATTTATACTCTATCTTAAAGGCCTTCATGAGATGGGAATTTAGGTCATTATCTTGTTTTTCAGGTGTATCCAGGGTTTACTATCATGGGAGAACTGGGTTTTGATGGTGCTGAATTGCATTGAGTTCTGTCACTTATGATCTTGTACTTGCCTCTGGTCATCTGGTTATCTCTGGTGTTAACTGTCCTGGGTGTCTCTGATTGGAGCCAGTCTCCTTGGAGGCAGGCAGTGCTGTCTCTGGTTAGATCAGCCCTCCTGTGTCCCTGGTTACTGCAGACCTTCTGGGAGGTACACAGGCTGTAAGGTATGGAAGGGTATCAGGCCAGATGATCTGGCCTGGGTGAGGAAGCAGACCAGAAAGAAGGCACAACCACTTATTTTTAAAAGTGTAAATGTGTATAATCATATTGATTTTTAAAATTCTGATACTAATTTTGAACTACAAGATTGTTTTTAGTTTAAAAACTTCTTTCAGCTTTAGAGCCTCCAAGGGGCAGTCAGTGTAAGTGTTTAGTAATACCACAAGCATCACATCTATTCTGTGCCAGTTTAAAGATAGGATACCTGGGAAGGATGTAAATTTGTTTTCCCAGGTGTGAGCATTTTCTTTCATATCCCTATATAAAACAAAACAAACAAAAAACAAGTAACAAAACCAAAACGCAACATTTTTATTCAGTCCCTGCTTCCAGAATAATGACTCTTGAGGCTAATTATTTATTATTAAATTCCTAGTCAATAAGCCTTGACTCCTTCCCTGACTAGCTTGTAACTTATTTAAGCTATTGTATGTTTCCCACATGGTTACCTCTCCTTCAGTCCTGGCTCACTCCTTCCTTGAGTCTCTTCAGGACCGCACTCAAATCTCCTTGGCATCTTTCTCTATTCTGCCCTGAGTTCAGATACCTGCTGGTTTACCTGCCTTTCCTTTTATTCTCTCTATTACTCAGAATCTTTTATCTTCCTGACAGTGTCCCACCTTCTATTTACTGTCTCAGCTCATTGGCCATTTTTTTTTGTTGTTGTTGTTGTTGATGGGTGATGCTTGTAAGAGATTCTCTCTACAGTCCTACACTTTCCCATGAGGAATTTGTCTCTGTCAGCTTTCTGTCATTCTTTGACAAGCTTCCTGCTCTCCAGCTTTATAGTTTAATATACAGTGATATATAGAAATAGATAATGAGCACCAATACAGTGAAATAGATTTAATTTTTGAGCTATATGTTTTGATATCAAGCTCAAAATTCTTAAATATTATTCTATGTATATTTTGTTTGTGAGGTCAGGCATGAATGTAGAATTCAGTGTGTATGTTTGAAGGTCAGGGGACAGCTCAGCGTTGGTTCTTACCAGCCATCTTACGGGCACTGGGGATCTAATTTGTGTTTGTATTTATTTATACTACTTATTTAAATATAAAGTTATTATATTTAACTCCTACTCTTGAATCTAGGATAGTCCTTCCAAAAGTTTCACTTATCTGCTTTTGATACTCCTTCCCCGAGGTGTCTGCTCTTTGTTTTGTTTTTGGTTTTGTTTTTATCGAAACAGAGTTTCTCTGTGTAGCCCTGGCTGTCTTGGAACTCACTCTGTAGACCAGGCTGGCCTTGAACTCAGAAATCCACCTGCCTCTGCCTCCCAAGTGCTGGGATTAAAGGCATGTGTCCCGTGAGATGTCTGCTCTTAATTCAGTGAATACTAGGGGAAGAAGAGGAAACACTCTCCCATCATTTCAACAACTGGTCTATGTTTATAGTCTACAGAATCACATTTCTATATATTATTTAACTGCGCCCTTAAAAATTCCATGTGAAGCTGATCAATGTTCTAGTATAGAGGGGAAGCCTCATTCCCTAACTGAGGGAAGGGCATGTTGGTAGCTATGGGAGGGCGAGTAACTTTAAGAATGTGTCTTTTGATATATTGACCATCCAAGAGGGATAGACGTCTGGTCCTTTACAAGTGCAGAATAGGTTCTTGACCCATGAGCCATCTTTTCTGTCCAACAGTGGGCCTTCAGTGAAGTAGCTCTAAGGCAACAGCTCCTATTTTCCTGGTGACACTGGAAAGAGAGACTTGACAAATGCCCTTTCTGGGAATTTAAAGTGCTGGAGGAAAAGATGGACATATCAGGATTTTGTTGAGGCCCATTAAGGAAAAGCTACATCCTCCTGGTGAAAGAAAATAAAGCCTGAATTCTACTTCTGACACCTGTCCTAGAGATTAGAGCATTACAGACTATTGTCTCATCCTTTAAGATGTAAGGGAGCTGAACCTGTCAGTCATTGGCCAGAGGATGACCCCCCAAGAAGGCTGATTCACCTTATGATATGCCAGGACCATTGCATCATAATAAGCAAAGGCAGCCAATCTCAGCCCACTTATTTGGTACCCATGTCCATCATAATGTCTAGTCCAACTGAGGGCAGTATCAAGGAGGGGTTGGTTGTCAGGGGCAACTTGAGTACTGGGAGCACTAAAGGCAATGGCGTGGGTGTTGGTTTAATTAGCTGGAAGACAGTGATAGGCATTGGTTGCACATAGGGGGAGGGCACCTGAGGAATTAAGGCAGATGACAGTATCTAGGTAGTTAGAGATTTTGTTGTTGTTTATTTAGTTTTTTAAAAAGTAGTTATTCTTTTTTTTTTTTTTTTAAAGAGGTAGGTAAGTCATGAAAGAAATTGCAAGAAGCCAAGATCGTTGAAGGATGGGTTGATATTTAGGGATTTAGTATTAGGATGAAAAGCCTAAGGTCAGTGAAGGACTTTGCTTTTTAGACCACAGTTGAAAGAGGGCAACTTATTTAGTATGCTGCAAGAAACATAGCAGGTGTGAAAATGCATAGCAGGTGTAATGGGCATAGGAGATCTGCCTTTGGAAGGAGGCTTATGCAGGAGGTTAGAGCAAACTGTGTGTTATTTCCTGACATGCCTACCATTTGGATGGTGGCAACTATTTTTTATATGAGTTTATGGTTATTTCTGCTGGTGTGCTAGTTCACAGAGCCGTTGTTGTTGATCTTGCTCTTGTTCCCCCCCACCCACCCACCCTTAGAGCACCTCCTGTAAGGCTGGATTTATAGATATTGCTTGAATTTGGTTCTATCATGGAGTGTTTTTATTTTCTTCATCTGTGGTGGTTGAATGTTTTGCAGGGTATAGTAGTCTGGAGGTGGCATTTTTTTTTTTCTCTTAGAGTCTACAACATATCTGTGCAGGTTCTTCTGGCTTTTAGTGTCTCCACTGAGAAGTCAGGTTTAATTCTAATGGGTCTGCCTTTATATGTTAGTTGGTCTTTTTATGTCACAGCTTTTATTATTCTTTCTTTGTTCTGTACACTTAGTGTTTTGATTTTTATGTTCTGGGGTGACTTGTTTTTTCTAGCCTAGTCTATTTAATGTTCTGTATGCTTTTTGTACAAACATTTATAGACATCTCTGGTAGAACTTAGGGAACTTTTTGTCTATACTTTTGTTAAAAATATTTTCTGTACCTTTGACCCATGTTTCTTATTCTTCCTTTAATCCTATTTCTTAAATTTGATTTTTTTCATAGTGACCCAGATTTTCTGGATGTTTTGTACCAGGAGTTTTTATTTTAACATTTTCTTTCATTGACATGTCCATCTTTTCTATTGTGTCTTCAATGCCTAAGAGTCTCTCTTCATCTTGTATTTTGTTGATCATCCTTGTCTCTGAAATTCCTGTTTGAATTCTGAAAATGTTCATTTCCTGGAAAATGCCAAGAAAACTACAAGGAGGGAAACTACACTCTAGAAAAAGAAAGAAAAGAATCTTCTTTCAACAAACCCAAAATAAGATACACATACAAACATATAAATAACATAAAAAAATAACAGGAAGCAACAATCACTATTCCTTAATATCTCTTAACTTCAATGGACTCAATTCTCTAATAAAAAGACATAGACTAACAGACTGGATACATAAACAGAACCCAGCATTTTGCTGCATACAGGAAACGCACCTCAGTCAAAAAGATAAATACTACCTCAGAGTAAAAGGCAGGAAAACAATTTTCCAAGCAAATGGTCCCAGGAAACAAGCTTGATTAGCCATTCTAATATCAGATAAAATCAACTTTTGATGACCAAAAGTCTTCAAAAAAGACACAGAAGGACACTTCATACTCATCAAAGGAAAAATCTACTGTAACTGCCCACAGTTACATCAATCGGGTTACCTGGAAGGGAAGCTGGGGATGTATGGGAAGTCGGCAAAAAAGAGGTGGAGACCAAGATAGCACCTGCTTCTCAAGGTCTCAAAGTTTAATGAAGAACTCCCAATATATAGGCAGAGGAAAACCCTTCCCTCAAAGGCTGGAAGCTTCTCAGCAGACCCAGTTCATTTGCTCTGCAGGTGGCTAGTGTTTCTCAGGAAACTGCAGGTCCTTGAAGAACAATAGGCTTCACCTTGGTCTGAGCACTCCACCCTAGGTAAAGGGGATTGTGGCTGACACAGGAGTTCCCGTTCAAAGGCTCGGAGAAGAACTTCACATTGGTGGATGTCAAGTTCCTGCCAGGTGGCTTGGCATCTCTAAGGCTCTCTACAATCTACCAAGAAGAACTCTCAATTCTGAACATCTATGCTTCAAATACTAAGACACCCACATTCATAAAAGAAACTTTATTAAAGCTCAAAGCACACATTGCACCTCACACAATAATTGCGGGTGACTTTAACATCTCACTCACATCAATGGACAGATGAGGGAAACACAAACTAAACAGAGACACAGTGAAACTAACAGAAGTTATGGACCAAATGGATTTAATAGATATCTGTAGAACAATCAAAAGAATTGATTACCTTCTTCTCAGAACTTCATGGTACCTTCTCCAAAATTGACCATATAGTTACTCACAAAACAGACCTTAATAGATATAAGAAAATTGAAATAATCCCATGCCCCTATTACATCACTATAGATTAAGAGTGGTCTTTAATAGCAACAAAAACAACAGAAAGCCTACATACAAATGGAAACTGAACTGTGCTCTAATCAAAGTCAAGAGAAAAATAAGAAAAGAAATCAAAACCTTTTTAGAATTTAATGAAAATGAAGGCACAACATACCCAAACTTATGGGACACAATGAAAGCAGTGCTAAGAGGAAAACTCATAGCTCTGAGTGCCTCCAAAAAGAAACTTGAGAGAGCATAGACTAGCAGCTTAACAGCACACCTGGAAGCTCTAGAACAGAAAGAAGCAAATACACTCAAGAGGAGTAGAAGGCAGGAAATCATCAAACTCAGGGCTGAAATCAACCAAGTAGAAACAAAAAAATTTTTTTTACAAAGAATCAACAAAACCAGGAGCTGGTTCTTTGAGAAAATCAACAATAGATAGACTCTTAGCCAGACTAACCAGAGGGCACAGAGACAATATCCAAATTAACAAAGTGAGAAATGAAAAGGGAGATATAACAACAGAAACTGAGGAAATTCAAAAAAATCATCAGATCCTACTACAAAAGCCTATCACAACTGGAAAATCTGGATGAAATAGACAATTTTCTAGACAGATACAAAATACCAAATTTAAATCAGGATCAGATAGACCATCTAAACAGTCCCATAACCCCTAAAGAAATAGAAGTGGTCATTGAAGTTCCCCAATCAAAAAAAGCTCAGGATCAGATGGTTTCAGTGCAGAATTCTATCAGATCTTCAAAGAAAACCTAACACCAATATTCTTCAAACTATTCCACAAAAAAGAAACAGGATGAACACTGCCCAACTTGTTCTATTAAGCCACAATTATGCTGATAACAAAGCCACACAAGGATCCAACAAAGAGATCTTCAGACCAATTTCCCTTATGAATATCGACACAAAAATATTCAAAAAATTCTTGCCAACCGAATTCAAGAACACATCACAAGATCATTCATCAGGATCAAGTAGGCTTCATCCCAGGGATGCAGGGATAGTTCAATATACGAAAATCCATCAATGTAAACCAGTACATAAACAGACTTAAAGAAAAAAAACACATGGTCATTTCATTAGATGCTGAAAAGCATTTGGCAAATTCAGCATCCTTTCATGTTAAAAGTCTTGGAAAGATGAGGAATTCAAGGCCTATAACTAAACATAGTAAAAGCAATATATAGTACACCAGTAGCCAACATCAAACTAAATGGAGAGAAACTTGAAGCAATCCCACTTAAATCAGGGACTAGGCAAGGCTGCCCCCTCTTTCTCTCTGTATATATTCAATACAGTACTTGAAGTTCTAGTTAGAGCAATTAGACAACAAAAGGAAGTCAAAGGGATACAAATTGGAAAGGAAGAAGTCAAAGTATCACTATTTGCAGATGATATGATAGCTTACTTAAGCGACCCAAAAAAAACTCCACCAGAGAACTCCTACAGCTGATAAAAAACTTCATCAAAGTTGCTGGATATAAAGTTAAACAAATCAGTAGCCTTCCTATACTTAAAGAATAAACAGGCTGAGAAAAAAAATTAGGGAAATGACACCCTTCACAATAGTCACAAACAATATAAAGTATCTTGGTGTGACTCTAACTAAACAAGTGAAAGATCTATAGGACAAGAACTTCAGGTCTCTGAAGAAAGAAAGAAGACCTCAGAAGATGGAAAGATCTCCTATGCTCATGGATTGGCAGGATTAATATAGTAAAAATGGCCATCTTGACAAAAGAAATCTACAGATTCAATGCAATTCCCATCAAAATTCCAACTCAATTCTTCATAGAGTTAGAAAGAGCAATTCTCAAATTCATCTGGAATAACAAAAGGATAGTTAAAACTATTCTCAACAATAAAAGAACTTCTGGGGGAATCCGTATCCTGGACCTCAAGCAGTACTACAGAGCAATAGTGTTAAAAGCCACTTGGTATCGGTACAGTGACAGGCAGGTAGATCAATGAAATAGAATTGAAGACCCAGAAATGAACCCACACACCTATGGTCACTTGATCTTTGACAAAATTGCTAAAACCATTCAGTGGAAAAAAGATAGCCTTTTCAACAAATTGTTCTGGTTCAACTGGTGGTTAGCATGCAGAAAAATGCAAAGCAATTCATTCTTATCTCCTTGTATAAAGCTCAAGTCCAAGTGGATCAAGGACCTCCATATAAAACCAGACACACTGAAACTAATAGAAAAGAAACTGGGGAAGAGCCTTGAGGACATGGGCACAGGGGACATTTTCCTGAACAGAACACCAATAGCTTATGCTCTAAGATCAAGAATTGACAAATGGGACCTCATAAAATTACCAATTTTCTGTAAGGCAAAGGACACTGTCAAAAGGACAAAAGGGCAACCAACAGATTGGAAAAAGGATCTTCACCAACCCAAGGCTCAGGATCTAAGGAGGCCTGTGGAAGTAGCTATGTATAGGTTACAGGGCATGAGTGGGAGAAGCACAGCTTAAACAACGTGGAGTGCCGTGGCTATACCTGTAGTCCTAGCACGTGGGAGACTGAGGCAGGATGCTCGTCGATGACTTGAGATCAGTCTTGGATACATAGCAAAGCTTTAACTTAAACAAACAAACAAAAACAATACAATCCTACATCCTGCAGAGGGCTAATATCCAATATATACAAAGAACTCAAGAAGCTAGACCCCAGGGAACTAAATAACCCTATTAAAAAATGGGGTACAGAGCTAAACAAAGAGTTTTCAACAGAGGAATATAAAATGACTGAGAAGCACCTAAAGAAATATTCAACATCATTAGTCATCAGGGAAATGCAAATCAAAACAACCCTGGGATTTCCCCTCATACCAGTCAGAATGGCTAAGATCAAAAATTCTCTAGTAGAGAAGCATGCGGTCCTGCATGTCGTTGACTGTGCTTTTATGCTTGTGTCTAGACATCTGGGATTAGGAAGATTATAGTCCTAGGTGCTGATGATCTTGTCTTGTCTTTGTTGGATGGATGGATGTTTTGTTCCTTGATTTCTGTTTCCTTTCCGGTTTTTAGAAGAGTAAAATGGGTATGCGTTGCCTGCTGGGAAATTCTTCTGTGGACGATGTAGGCATGGCCTCTTGCACTTCCGGGTAAAATGCGCTCTGGCTATTAGGAGCTGACACCTGAGCATGGGCATAGGCTGAGGGCCTGAGGGGTTCCCAGGAAGGAATCGAGCAGAGTGCTCAGCCAGAATCTGCTTCCTTTGTCTCCTTGGAATAGGGACAGAGAGTGAAGAGAGGCCACCCCAGAAGGTCTGCTATAGATCTTGGGACAAACCTAAAGAATCAGATCGGGAGAGCAAAGGTGAGGATCTGTGTCACCTACCCGCTTCTTTAGCAGGAGCGGCCTTTGGATCGGCAGGGAGTGTCCCCCGGAGCTGTGGGCTGGGGTAAAGCAATGAGTAGGTGGAGGGAGATTGTGAGGAGAAGATATGCGAGATCCACAGGAGATCATGGCAGAGGGGCCAGGAAGGGTGCAGCAGCCAGGCATGTGGCAGCGCTAGTGATGAAACTGGATAGGGAGATAAGATTGGAGAGAAGTGGGTAGGGAGAGATGAGGGTTAGTTTCTCTGTGACTCTGGCCTGCTCAGCTGGTGTGTTCCCCAGGAACACCCGTGGGTATTGGAGCCTGGGGTCCTGGGATGAGTTGGGAGAAGGAAGATTAGAGAAGAATTTTGTGATTCCTTGGCTGTGAGGTTAGAGAGGAAAGGGAGACCTTAGCAGGTATTCCGTATAGAGCTGGGACGTGCAGGAAGGTTGAATAGCTGGAGTCAGCCCACCTGCCTCCTTAGCAGGAATCGAGATATCTTTTTAAAATAGACTCATCTTTGGTCTTGGTGTTTTACATAAGTATATTTTCAGAGTTAATTTTATATTTGTGGTGTTCAAAATGCAAGGACTTTACAAAGGGGGCCAGGCCAATTTCCTCTTGACACACATCTGCACCAGAATGTCTTCTCCCTTACTCTCCATCCTGATCCTTGCCTGGAGGTCTAAAACTGTCTAGGATTCAAGCACAGGGACGATCGAAAGCCCCAGTTTAGGTTAACTGTGTGGGAAAGAAATCCTTTCCCTAGGCAGAACCTCTGAGCTCCATGAGCACACTGCAGCAATAGCAAGATGGCCCCCGCCTGTGTCAGCACAAAATAAGGACACCATCAAGAGGACAAATCGGCAACCAACAAATTGGGAAAAGATCTTCACCAATCCTACATCAGATAGAGGGCTAATATCCAATATATATAAAGAACTCAAGAAGTTAGACTCCAGAAAACCGAACAACCCTATTAAAAAATGGGGTACAGAGTTAAACAAAGAATTCTCACCTGAAGAAATTCGGATGGCGGAGAAGCATCTTAAAAAATGCTCAACTTCATTAGTCATTAGGGAAATGCAAATCAAAACAACCCTAAGATTTCATCTTACACCAGTCAGAATGGCTAAGATTAAAAATTCAGGAGACAGCAGGTGTTGGAGAGGCTGTGGAGAAAGAGGAACACTCCTCCACTGCTGGTGGGGTTGCAAATTGGTACAACCACTCTGGAAATCAGTCTGGCGGTTCCTTAGAAAACTGGGCACCTCACTTCCAGAAGATCCTGCTATACCACTCCTGGGCATATACCCAGAGGATTCCCCACCATGTTATAAGGATACATGCTCTACTATGTTCATAGCAGCCCTATTTATAATTGCCAGATGCTGGAAAGAACCCAGGTATCCCTCAACAGAAGAGTGGATGCAAAAAATGTGGTATATCTACACAAAATAAGTAAAATGTAAAAAGGAAGCTTGCGTTTAAGACGGGATTAAGTAATTTGAAAGGAAAGCCTCGCCTTACCAGACATGGCCAAACAACAATCTGATATTGTATGCCAGCTTCTGGGAACAAGAGCGAGCACTGTGCTGGACTCCTCTGGCGGTGGGCTCAGGATCTAAGGAGGCCTCTGGAAGTAACCCCTAAGTATAGGTTACAGGGCATGAGTGGGAGAAGCACAGCTTAAACAACGTGGAGTGCCATGGCTATACCTGTAGTCCTAGCACGTGGGAGACTGAGGCAGGATGCTTGTCGATGACTTGAGATCAGTCTTGGATACATAGCAAAGCTTTAACTTAAACAAACAAACAAAAACAATACAATACATAGAGGGAGGGAAGGAGAGAGAGAGATGGAGGGAGGTAGAAGGAGGTTAGGGGAGAATAACATTTGAATTGGGAAGCTGGGATTTACTTGACAGTAATTGGGTAAATAAAGTAAAAGGAATACCTATTGGTTTCCACAAACAGATTACCCATCTTTGTCCTAAGAGCCAAAGACACACCATCTATA
Organism: Apodemus sylvaticus; assembly: GCF_947179515.1. Lineage (NCBI taxonomy): Eukaryota > Metazoa > Chordata > Mammalia > Rodentia > Muridae > Apodemus > Apodemus sylvaticus. Next base: position 109,730,457 of record NC_067475.1, read on the forward strand.
GATGAGACCTGTGTCTCCTCTAAGACTGGAAGCAAAACTGATTTGCTGTTTCTTTTAGCTCCAGTTAGGTGTGCCAGAGCTCCTGACTGGAAATAGAAGGGAACTTCTACCCCCTGTGATAAAGGTTTCCTTAGTAGAAGCCCATAGCTAACAAGATGCTTCATGGTGAGAGACTATATAAGGCAATGAGGTGTATGCTTTCTCTTGTAGTCAATATTCTATTCGCATCTATGTCATTAAGGACATACCATTAATTAATTAATATTAGCTAAATACATCTAGATAAGAGAAGAAGATGTAAAATAAATTGATAGTTTATGCATTCTTCCTAATTTCTGAATAGAAACCCTTTCCCAGACTAGACACATGGGAGCCACCAGAATAAGTGGACACAGCCTCTACCCCCAGCCAGTCTGTGTTGTATGTGTGTGTGTGTGTGTGTGTGTTTGCATGGCTGTGTGTGACCAGCAGCTGGTGCAGGCCAAGAAGCAGGCCATTAATAAGCAATCTGTGGCTCACAAGCAAAAGAACCCGAGGAGGAGGCAAGCCAGTCTGGGGTTGAGAGAAAGAACAGAACCACCTACAGGGGGAGGAGGAGTGCCAGGGAGAAGCTGTGGCTGAGAGACTCCTTGACAGTGAAGTCTAAAGGGGCCTGAGGAGCACTGCAGAGCTTCCTCTGTGGACTAGAGGGGAAGTGCTAGATGACCTCTGTGACTTCTGGGCGGAGGTCCACAGCATAAATAGAAGAGGGAGATTTGGTTCTGTAGAAGTCTGTGACTTAAGCAAATGTGTGTGTGTGTGTGTGTGTGTGTGTTGTGTGTCAGGAGCTTGCTCATTCATGCTGGGCTGTGCGACTGAGCTACATCCCAAGTGTTTTTGTTTTTTGTTTTTATCTTGACATAGGGTCTGGCTAAGATGTTCAGGCAGCCTTGGTAGCCCAAGCAGACCTTGAAGCTGTGTCCCTCTTGTCCTAGGCTCTTTAGCAGCTACAGTACAGACTTATGCCACCAGGCTTGGCAAGTGTGTCCTTATGCAAGGCAAGAGATTCCGTATTGTATGTCCCTTCCTCTTTGTTGAATAGTAACTCTTTTTTTTTTTTATTTGCACAGCCTTGGTCTTATCCAAAGATGTTATCTTTCAGTCTAAGATTTCCTAGCAATTTAATGAGTATATTTTGTCTACTTTTCTATCTTTTAGCTTAGCAGCATGACCCAATTTTCTTTCTTAGATCTAGTATAAAACTGCACACAATTTCTTGGAGGAAGAAAGAAATATTAAGTAAAATTGTCCCTTTATACTTTTCTTAAAGGTCAGACTAGGCTGTGTATAAAAAAGGAGTACATTGTTATTTGTAACTTATATGAAGCAGCTACCAGCCTTGTAATAGGGCAATTCACTAGCACTGTGTGGATGACTACATTTATTCTAACCCAAATCGCTGACTGGCAGGGCTCAAGAGCCTGTCTGACCTGTGTTGTTTGGTGTATTGATGAGTCCTTTACAAGTAGTAAAACTGTCAAAAAAAAAAAAAAAGGAGTATGCACTACTTGTTAAAAAAATATTTTAATAGTCTTTTCTTTTTGAGACAGGGTCTCATTATGTAGCCCAGGCTGACATAGACCTACTAGAGGGATCAGCCTGGCCTCCACTTGCAAGCCTGTCTCCGCAGCCCAAATGCTGAGATTATAGGTGTACCACACTTGGCTTGAAAATCCACATTCCCGACAAAGGAGCAGTCGGCCCTGAGTTCAGAGAGCTGAATGGAGACCGCCTAAGGGGAGGGTGTGTTGTTGTGTGTGTTATCCTACTGTTGGTCCTGAAGGCCGGCTGTTAAACACAGAGCCCAAGGTTTATAGATGTCATGACCCAAACAAGCGAGGTATAAATAAATCTTCAGCATGTTTGGTCCAGAAAACGTGCTTTTATCCCTTTGATCCTGAGCATGTAAGCACAGAGAAACATGGAATACCAGGTCTCTTACACTCTGGCTGTACCTCTGGTCAAATCTGAGATCTTGGCCAGATGACAAGCTCCTAAACATGTCTCCATACTTGTCACATAAACAAATATTTGCTGTCCCACGCCATGGGGGTAGTTGTGCTGTTCTAAAAGGGTAAGGGGGAATTTTTTTTTTTTTTTGTCAAAGGGCTTGTAAAATTTCCCAGTCTTTCTCCAGAGCCTCTGGTGAAAACAAACAAACAAACAAACAAACAAACAAACAAAAAGATAAAGAAAAAGATCACAGCTTTAATCAGGTCTGGTGAAAACAAACAAACAAACAAAAATGTTAAAGAAAAAGATCACGGCTTTAACCATGTGCCCAGAAAGTGGTAAAATAAAAAAGCAGAAGCCGGCACTGCACAAGGTGCCATGTCCTGCCAGAAGCTATGAGTAAGTTATTACCCTGATACTTAATGATCAGAAAACTTAAGAATAAAAAAATGTACAAGGTTCATTCATGTGAATCTTCATTCACTCCTTCACTAATCCGAGTAATTAGTGCCAGAACATACAACTCTATGAAAGCAGGATCCCTGCTCTCAGAGACTGCAGCTCTGAGGCCAGCTGATACAGAAGGCTATCAAAGGGCAAAGGGGACTTTTAATGTCATACTGCTCAGCTTCTGCCTTTGATGCTCTCCTGCCCAGAGTCTAAGTTGTTCATGTTAAATTTCTGTAAGTTGCAGACATGACGCTGAGTCTCCTGTTCCTGTGCCTCCCCCACCCTGGGGCTGGCAGTCAGGACCCAAGGGGTAGAAGCTCATTAGAGGGTGTGATTATCTAGCGGAGAATGTTTCCAGGAGGCTGCGTTTCTGGATGAGTCAGCTGGCATCAGAGCCGTTTCTGAATGCTGAACTGGGTAGATTCCGGAAGTTAAGTCAGTAGTGAAAAAGCCAAGGCTCAGAGGCTTGGAACTCCACTTGTTCGCGCTCTCTAGAGACTAGGACAGCGCGGTCTCTAAGGGGCCTGCTTTCATGCTCTAAAGGCACTCCTTTACAACTTTTCTCGGTGATTGTTTTTGCAACAGTTGACTCTTAGGGGCAGGATGGGAGAGCTGAGAAAAAGGATTGGAGGAGGACCACACAGACCTAGGTTCTTGCACAATCTTGCACAAGATTATTAAGCTAATGCTTCAACACTAAGTCCTTGTCCTGAGTCACTTTCCTTGTGTCTGGAGAAAGTCCAAAAGGATGATAAATTGGTCTTTGTAGAGGCATGCTGAGCTAACACAGCAGAACCCATGGGTACCGATGTTGCTGAGCAAACTATTAGAAATAGTTTGCATATCCTGCAGGCCATTCACCCACTGCCATCTTTCTTAGTAAGCATCTGGGTCATGAGCTTATATGGAAGCATGTTCAGTAACCACGTGGTAGAAGCTGAGCTTGTAGGAGTGGACTCCTTAGCTGTGAAGTGACTCCCTGGGTCCTGGGACAGCTTCCACTGCTCTGTTTCTAGCTGCTACTGGTACTCTCAAAGTAGTGCCAATTGTGCCTGGATATGGGCTTCCTAGCTTGTCTTAGTTACTTCTCTATTACAGTGACAAAACATCAAGGCAAGGCAACTCATAGAAATATGGGTAGACTTTGGGATTAGGCTTCCAGAGGGATGAGAACCCATCACCATGACAGCAGGGAAATCTGGCAGCAGGTAGGCATAATGGCAGGAATAGTGGAGAGCTCCCATCTCAGAGCCACAAGCAACAAGCTAAGATAGCCCTAGCTGGGAATGGCCCATGACTTTTGAAACTTCAAAGACTGCCCTTAGTGATGCACTTCCTCCAGTAAGGCCATATTTCCTAAACCTCCCAAAATAGTGCCGCCAAGTGGGGACCAAATATTCCAAAGGCCAGAAGTTGCGGTGGTCATCTCATTCAAACCACCATATATCCCTACCCCTCAATATATATATTTTTTTTTTCTGAGAGTCCCATTCTATAATCTGGGCTGGCCTTCAACTCATGGCAATCCTCCTGTTTCAAAATGCTCTTGACTCAGAAGTCACTCTGTGACTCAGCAGTAGAGACCAGTTGTTTTTGCCTGCTCTGCATTGGTCCCTGGTACCGCTCAAGTAAACAAGTCAGTAAACAGCACCTGAGTCCCCTCTTGCTGCTGTCTGTAGGGACCTTTCAGTGGGGATTTTGTTGTTTTTTTGTTTTTGAGGCAGGGTTTCTCTGTGTAGCCCTGGCTGTCCTGGAACTTACTCTGTAGACCAGGCTGGCCTTGAACTCAGAAATCTGCCTGCCTCTGCCTCCCAAGTGCTGGGATTAAAGGCATGCGCCACCACTGCCCGGCTCGACCAGTTGTTTTTGATCACCAACTTTTGTCTTTTCTTTAGTTCCTTCCTGGTTCTCCCTACAGAGCACCAGAGGTTTGGTATCCCAAATGAATTCATTTTATTTTCCCATAGAACAGGATATCAGTTCTTTACATATTTATTTTTATTCATTTGTAGAACTCAATGTATTAGTTTGAAATTGGCAATAAAAGGAAGAAATAAAGCCCCCACCTTTCTTAGATGACTAGGTAACAACAAGGACAAGTTTCTCTTTAAAGGAGTGTCCCATGAGTGTGAGAGAAAGTGTAACAAAACTCATAGGCACATGGAATAATGATCTGTGATGGCAATATTGCAAGAGTAGGGGCAATCAGACAGAAACATTCAGCAAACATGGTGTTTGAATCAATTCTGACAAAAGATAAATTTGAAGTTTCAAGATCTGATTTAGAAATAGAGAACTCTACAAATATGCAACCAGGGAAACTCAAGCTTCAGGGATAGCCACAGAAAAATAGCACAGATTACTAGAGTATTTCAAGGGGTGGGGAAGAGAGACACACATGGACCTTTTAGATGAAGAGATTTCAAGATATGACAATCATTTAAAATGTGCTATCAGTCCTTTGGTCCAGATTCAAACAAACTATAAACGTGACAGAAGGAAGATGTGACCATCAGGAAACGCTGACTAGATTTCCTATAAGACAAACAGATTGCTCATTTTGAGATGGTGCAATGGTATGGTTACAAAAAATATCTTCGTGAATGTGAAGTCTAGGACATCTCAGGGTCTCTTCAAAATAATCTAGAAGGTCATGGGAGCAGTAAATAGAAACATTAGTAATATAAGATTGGACATGAGCAGATATAGTTTAGATTGGGTGGTGAATATATGGGCATTTACTAGACTACTACTTTTGCATATGTTTGGGGATTGTCACAACTTAGTGACAAAGATGATGGTAAAATAACTACTAGTTTGAGTGGACACGAGATATATAACTTTCCAATAATAAAAGGGGTAAGAAATGAGTAACAGTATCAGTAGAATAAGCCAAGAGGGGGGAATGAGACAGTTTCCAGAAAGTATTTTAAAGAGATAGCACAAAATTACATGGCAGAAATAGTCCAGACATGCCAGCAATGGTGATGCATGGGAATGGAGTAAAAGACACTTGTTACAAGACAGAGTGAGTAAAAAACAAAGGACGATCAGCTATACACTTTAAGAGACACTCTGAAAAATAAAGCGTCAAAGACAGTGAGGAAAATTGAAAGTGAAAAAATGGAAAATGATATCTCATCTAAATTAAATTATAATAAAAAATTAGGCATAGCATTCCAGCAAGAACACTATAGTTGATTAGCATCAAAGGAGCATTGGTGGCCTTGACAAGAACAGCTCCAGTGGCTCTGTGAACTAAGGCCAGTTGTCACTACTGTGACAGCCCAGGAGAGCAGGGAAAGCAAAGGAGAAAGCTTGGGGAAGGAGGGGGAGGAACAAGAGTCTGTTAGGGGAAAACTGTTACATTTTGTTGTTCATTATATACTTACATGTATAATCCAGAGGAGAGGGGTGATGTGCAAGAAGTCGGGAAGGGGGAAGCCGGGGAGGAATGGAAAAACATTCCTGGGACAGTAGTCAAGTAGGGAGGCTGAAGAAGAGACCTAGGACGTTGAAGGAGATATTAGCAGTAGACAAGAAGAAAACACTTTCTATTTCATTTTATTTCTAATTTATTGATGTCACTACAGAAACAGTACATGAATGCAAATTCACAAACATCAAATATTACACTTTAAGCTAACGCACACCGCCAAACTACTGTAAACAGCTTGGTTAGTATCCTTCCAACTCTCTATTTATATTGTACACAGATAGTTATTTGCAGAAGTACACTATACAGTATTGTGTATGGCATGTTTTTTTTTAAACGTCAACAGTATCATGTGTATTACTTTTAACAAATTTAACATTGCATCCTAGAGATCTACTGTCAGCATACAGTTCTTCTTCCTTCTTTTTCACCGATACCTAATATTTTATAGCATCTAGCATATTTCATTACCTTAGTAGATTTTGATTTTTCCAACTTTATATTAGAAGCTGCCTTATGAATGTGTGTTTCTTTAGGGTACTAAAAATTGGATCCATTGGGTCATAGGGCATCTAAAATTTCAATTTATTGGACATTACCCAGCTGCCTTTAAAAGTGGCTATGCAAACTTTATGACATCAGATTTGTTTTTCCACATTTGTCAGCTCTTAATCCTTATGTGTCTAATGTTCACCAACTGGATCTGAGATAGTGTGTTTCATGTGCACTTTGCTTTGCTGAGGCTGAACCTCTCTTCATAATTTGTAAAACTATTCACCCTCATGCATTATCCATTATCAAGGTTTTGAATTTCACAAAGTAGAACACTCACTTCTAGTGTAGCTGGAATTTTTAATTTTTGAAAGAGTGCTAAGCTTACTTTTTTTACCCTCAAAAGGGTACACAGTCTCAGTATTGCCTGTTGACTAAGCCATTCTTTCCCCACTGATCTGAACTGTAAGGCTTACCACTTACCACTTACAAAGCCTTGTATTTATCTCAGAATTCTCAGTCCTAGCGGAGATTCATTTTTGGCATCAGGTACCTGAGTTATTAACTGCATTCATTGAATAATAGCTGATTAGGACAGCCAAAATGCATGTTGCTTATGAGACGAGACAATATAATTTATGACATGGAAATTCTAGTCAAATTAGGTTAAATTAGATCAATTATCTATAAACAGAGTATTAAAATTTTTGTGTAAACTCTCACAGATTAGTTTTTGGTGGTGACCTCCCAGGCTCAGGTGTGAAAAGTCTTTTGTCTGGTCTCCTCTTTCCAGAAGGATTATTTGATGCTAAAGCTTTTTGGTGATTTATTTCCTGGCAATGGCAACAGATTTCACGCGACACAGCAGATTGTTATTTAGAGACCCTCCACCTAACAGACACGGTCAATAAACTGAGTATCTATTGTGGATAAGCAACATGGCACTTCTGCTTCTCTTTTCACATTGGATGATGAGACCCTGGGGTTGGGGAGGGGAGCGCACAGATCATGTCCTAAACAGCTTTCTCTCCTCAAACATTCAGCATAGGGTTAAGCACCTAAGTTAAGACAGAATCAAACTACTTTTCAATGTTTCTAGGAAACAAAAATAAAGCTCAAATGATTTTCCCAAACATCTGTGAAGACTACTACCTCATTAAGGGATTTACATATTTTATTTTTCAGTGAGCTAGAACTAGTCACTGGCTGAGTATTATAAATGCCATGTGTAGATGTTTTCTTTTCTGCGGTGTTCTTTGGGTTTATCTATCTATGTACTAATTGCAAGAAGAAAGAAATTATGACCTGGAAGACCTTGTGAATTGCAGTGGGCAAGAGCACTTTACGGTTATTCTATGAAAGCATGCAAACAGTTGGCACTACAAGTAACTTTAACTTTTATTATGGGAAAGCTGAAGTGTGTCATTTGGCTTGTCTTAATCTCCAATCTTTTATTTTCTAAAGTTAGCAATCTCTTTTCCTTCCTTCTTTTAGAGGAACATTATGGCTTCTGAGGGAAGGTCCTAGTCTGTAAACATACGGACTCTGGATCTCTGAAAGGCAGTAAGGAAACACTCCAAACTGTCTAATTTATCAGTTTCCCTGCATGAAAAGGAAACATAAAGCTAACTCACTATTCAATCATGTTGAACAAATTTAGTTTCCAAGTAGACTGTGCCATCACAAAATAACAGCTTATCTTGCCATCACTAATCACCAGTCTCTCAAAGACTGCTCATTTTTAAATTCCATTAAAACAGAGAGAAAAGAAGGTCTGTGAACTTTTAACTTGCTTTCTATAGTACTCATTTGGTAATTCCTCCATTTGAACATGCCAGACCAATATAGATCACTAAGGGAACTATTGTACAATAACCCTTCACATATATAGGAAAGATGTGCACGAAGAGAGATTGAAATAAGATAAATTTGTAACCTATTATGGAAATATCAGACAGGGATGGGCCCTGGAAGATCAAACGGTGGGCCAGTTGGTGCAAACATCGGAGGAGACTAGTATTAGAATTATTAGGAGGGCTTGAAGCAGGGGGCAGGAGAGGTCTGTTACTGCATTAGCAGATTGTTGAAAGAAGGCTGCAGGGCTGATCTATGTTAGAGATGAAAGGCAAAATTAAAGGAAAACCTATTCTTAGATGTCAGTACTTGCACTAGAGTCAGAATCTTCAGGAAGCAAGGGACTGGAAAGGTTGTGGAATTATCGACCACAGTCGATTGTTTACCATTGGGCTGAGTCTACAGAGGCATAGAGTGACCAAATTCCTGTTTGCCCCACTCTTTGGTCAGATTCTTGCAATTCCTTCAACAAGGAACAAAGACCTTACTTTTGAGGATGCATGGCTCCTGGCATGAGACTGACTAAACAAACATTGGCTGAGCTGTTTTCTCAAAAACCTAAGAGAACAAAGTGCTGATTCTGGAAGTGGAATATTCACTGAGAAAGTTGAGGAATTCCCAGCTTCTTCAATAAACTTCAATTTGCCCCATGGAAATGCTGTCTAACCACTTTTCTGGATTTTTCTAAACTGTCTTGTTTCCACCCACCACTCTACCAATGAACTGAACTGAGCTTCTCCCACTAGCTGTCATCCAATGAATCATTCTTATTAATAATGCCAAACTACCAACACTGATGAGCCAGTTAATTCTAGTTTCCTTCCCACAAAATTCTGTGCTCTTTAGGAGCCCTGTTTACGTTTTCAGAGCTTTGAGAAGGCTTTTCTTGAGTTTGGAACACACCTTTCCTCTCATGACCTTCAAGAACTGGATGCCGTTTCAGAAACCACCCAAGAAAGCCATCCTTTACTCTATTTCTTGTCATTGGTTAGTTTATGTAGCCTCAATTCAATTGTGAACCCTGGGGACTGGCCTTTCACTTTTCATCACCGAAGACAAAAGAAACATGTCCACCATAAAGGACATGTTATCAGGGCTTAATGCCCTTCATCTAACAGTTAAAATAGCAGAATGCTTAATTCTCCAACTCCCTGTATCTTTTTGTTTTGTGGATACTTAAGATCATTTTAGGACTACCTAAAAATAACTTCCTTTGGGCAAAGTTAGCTTTCAACTGTACATGTAGTACTGTATTAGAAAATTAAACCAACATAAAGCCTATGTATTAGCACCTGGTCTATAGGCTGAGACAGAAAATTAAAGGTAGATCACATTCTCATAAGACTTACCTCATAAACTGGAATTTCAACTAGTTGATAGTTTAGGTATTCAAAGACTTTAACTCCAACAAAAACCTAATCTAAATGAAGATCCTTAACAATTCCAAACCAATTTGGAATAAATTATTCAAATATTCCCAAATAAAAGCACGCTACCTGACTCTCCTTTGTGCCTGACTTGAGTGTGCCTCATGGACATGGGAAACAGATTTAGATGTAAACTTCATTACAACTTTGGGTAGGGACAAGAAATCAATAAAAGTTTTGTATCCTAGGAAGGAATGAACATATAGGATAGACACACAACTGCAGTTTTTGAACCCTGCTCCCTAAGTATCACACCACTGACCACTGAGCTTGTTTATTAATATTTAAAGCTCTGCCAAATTTCATTCAGGAGAAAAGCCCACCTTACTGCATTAACTCCTGCTATTTAAAAGATATAACTGATTAAAATGATTTGCATTTCCTAGTTTATCAAAAGTCAATTCTTTTGGAATCTCTTTTTATTAACCATTTTCTAGGATTTTTGCTCCTTTTAAAAAGATACAGGTACTAGCAATTGCTGTCACCATTTTTAACCGTAGAATATTAATGATCTCCTTGGTGGATACTATTATATTTTGCTTATTTTTCTATCCCTAGAATTAAAAACTCATTTGTTTTCACAAAAATCACTTTTTTTTTTAAGTGCCAAGCATCAAACAAAATCTTATACATTCTTGGGCAGCCATTTGCCACTTAACTGTCTCCTTCTGCAACTCTTTTCTAACATTCTTCGTATGAAGTACCACACTATTAGCAATGAAGGGCATGGAGAGAAATCTTCAGGTTTATATTCCAACAGCAGTCTCACATCCTATCCTGCCCATAGTAGTTCTACTATAACCTCACTCTGAATCCTTAGGGCTATAACACAGTCAAGTCTACATACTTACCTAGTTCTTTTAAGTATTTCTAATATTACTAATTAACATGAAAATTTTGTTTATTGAACATTATTTCTTGTAGCACAACTAGAATTATAAAATATTTGGTAATCTCATGTATGTTTCAATTTTATGCCTTTTGTTTGAAGTTAGAACGTTTCAAATAGATAAAGAACATTTAACCTCTTCTAACATGGAAAGCTAACTACTGTTTCTCATTAAGACTTAATTAGCTAGTGGGCTACCCATACAGGACATGTTAATTTCTACAGGCACCTTTCTGAATTCAAGTAAAAGTTTTGGTAGACGAGGATTTTCTATTTATATTGTTAACATAATATGAATATTGAGTACAAATATTGCTCACCATTCTTGTGTTCTTTAAATTATTTTACTTTGAAAATTTAAGAACTATCATTGTCATTAACATCATGGGTGTTCACTTAAGGAATATTTTGAACTGTGAAAATACAAATCTAGTCAAATTCTGAACACATATAGAGCCAAATATTTGAACAAAACTGTAGTTTAATTTCAGAAAATGTGTTAAAATATATATTTTTACATCAATTTCTGACATACACTTAATGTGTTAGTATACACAAAATGATGCTTTCTCTTGAAACTGTATTTATGAAATGTACATTTTAATTTAAATACTCAGTATACACTGCACTTAATCTGCATGTTGCATTTATTAAATACATTAAAATCTGCAATGTAACAAAACGTTTTCTGCATATGAAATTCAAAACACCATTTTAAATGAACAAAAGATGGCTCACTTCATTTTTGTCTCTGTACAACTGGTGCATTGTACACTAGCTCAGCTCCACCATACGACCTGTTCGTTCTTTTTTATTTGACATTGTTCACAGACTAGTACACAGTACAATAAGAGTGCTGGATAAAAACATGAGGTACGAAAGTGGTTCAAAGATTACAGGCCATGCAGATCATGCTAGACAGCAAAGAAAATTGTGACCAAGAAAACACTAAATAAAAATACATAAAGAATGTGCATTATAAAACAAAACAAAACTCCATTACACAGCTTTGCTTCTTTGGTTACAAAGTAGGTTGAACAATTTCACAGCTTTTTTTTATTCCCACCCAAAAAAAAAAAAAAAAAAAAGTCATACGAAATGTTGAAAAGCAGAGGAATCGTGGCAATTTCTATTAGAAAGTAGAAACAAATGAACAAAGTTTTCTTCATGAAAATAGCCCAATTATTTATTATATCACAATAACTGGTGACTACCTGTACAGGTGCACTGTGTTTTTCATACTTACAACTATACAAAATTTACATTCAAGCTGGATTTTACTATTGAAAATAAATACCAACGGTAAATTGCCATTAGTGTTAGAAATGTGCCAGGATTCTTTTGTTCAATTATTGCCTAAACGGTTTTTTATTTATCAAATGTAATCCTGTCGTTCAATTCCTTTACTGATGCTTATAATTATTCAAGAAAATTAAAAAAGTTCTGTGACATTGTTCATGTACAATATGAAAATAGCAGCCCTGTAATAAATAAAACACAAAATAAATGAAAACTTATGTAGGCAAATGTTACTGATATTGAAAGAAAAGTGGCTCTTTAGATGAACTGTTATTTATAATGTGACAGGAAGGCTCAAGGTACATCCATGGGTGATAAGAAACATGGGAGAGCCACCAAAACTTTTAAAGATCCCACTCATGCGCACATGTAGAATGCAGACTCTGCTTGCTTTAATGAACCCCGTCTAGTATTCTCCTCGTGTACTGATGACACACAAGTGGACATCAACAGTGCCGCATGACATCTTAGAGGGAAAGCTCCTGGAGAGCGATTGTCTAATACTGAAAAGGCCAAGCACACAGCCGAAGCATGGCTACTTGCTTTCTATAAAGTGGAAAGAACACCAAGTGGCACACAAGGAAAGATTGCTTTCAGTTTTTTCCTTAACGAGGCTTAAGAAAGCTTTATGCTGAGGAGACATTCGGCTGCTGTGGAGGTTGCGTTGGCTGCGGAGGCTGTGCTATCATTGCTTGTTGTTGAGAAGTGCTACCAGGATTGGCCTGTTGGGCTGGGAGTTGGGACAACTGATCATTGTTTGAAAGAGATTTTAACAGTGCATTTTCTCGTTCAAGTAAAGAGTTTCTTTCCACTAATTCTTTTATTTGCTCCTTTAGAACTTCCACTTCTTCTCTTACTGCATACATCAAATGGCTTTTCACCAGATCCTGTGAAGAACAAAATTAGGAATGTCAAAAAACGAGTTGATGAGAGTTAAGAGCTACTTAGTTCTAGATTATTTGGGTGCCTTATAAACACTAAATGGTTTCTATATTTTTGTTTTTTAAAAGCAGTTTTCTCCTCTTGCTTTTTAATGTTTCTGTGATATCTTAACAGGGCCTGTGGGAGGTGGGGTGGAAAAAAGTCTCTTTCCTAGCTAGTATAGAGTTTCCAAAGTTTAGCGTGAGCATTTTAAGATGCAGAATAAAGACAACAGAGAAGTAACATTTCAATAAATGCAAAGCTGTCTGACACAATCTAGTCACAGAGTATTTTAGAGACTGAAGTGCCACATAGCCTCCACTTTAAATGAACAAAAGGCCGAAGCTTTTCAGATGAACACATACTGTAATGAATTATGTGTTTCCCTCTTATGGTCTGGATCCATGGTGTTGTACAAAGTATGACATGATCAGATGGAAGGACAACTAGTATGCGTGGATTAGAAACTTTCCATGATCTAGCATTTTCTAAATTTTGATAGTAACAAGTAACTTTTGGCTTAAAGAAATCTAAGGATTCTGCTATTTGGACTTAGGAGATACAGGCAGTCTGACCAATGAAGTGAAGGAAAATTGGAACCTACTTACCATTGCTTGTTCTATTTTGTTGTCAATGGCTACAACACCGCCCCCAGATGCACTGGAAAAAATTAGAATAGTTTATTAAATTATCCTCAGAACTTTAACCATCCTTCTAACTCTTAAAATAATGTAAAAGATATTTGTGTTTATCCAATATGAAATGTGATGACTTTTAATATAATTTATTAACTTTTTAACCTGAGGATCTTGGTACATAGCCATCATCTAAAAATCATTTATAGTCCCAATATTTGTAATTTGTCTATGTCACTTTAAAACTTACTCCCAATTTTAATTAGGAGGTTTCTCTTTGGTGGTCTTAATATATTAAAACTCAGGTAATGACTTCTACCAATTTTATATTTTAATGTCTGTTTTTTAAGTGTGTAGGAAGGGCTTCTAAAAAGAATTCAAGAGGATTTTGAATAAGCTGGTTAAAATGGAATTCAATATTCTAGTAGATTTATGTACTTTGATTACAGGTTACTTGCTGGCAGATATCACCTAAGAAAAGCGTGTGTTTTTCCTGAAAATAATTCAGTTGTCTGACTATTAAGTAGATATCCCAAGTTCAAATACTACCTGAGCATTTATATGTCACAGAAGATTAAATAATTGTTCTCTACGTTTTATATTCTCCCATTAAGTAGTAAAAAGTAGCATGACTCTCTCTATATACACTCACTCTTGTTAGTACTTTTATAGATTTTTGAAAGACAGAATTAGTTTAAACTTTTTGTTTTAAAATAGTCTTGTAAAAGAAATCTGATACTTCTTTGAGTTAACATGAGGTCTTTAATTTTGGAATAAAACATTACTTAGACAGGGGAAGAGAAGGGGGCTTGCGGGACTTTCGGGGAGTGGGGGGGCTAGAAGAGGGGAAATCATTTGAAATGTAAATAAATTATATCGAATAATAAAAAAAAACATTACTTAGTACTACTTACAAAGTATACTATTGCTGACAAGAATTTGGGATTTAAAATATCTGAAGACTACTTTACTTTGAGTGGTTTGGACTATTATATTAGTATTATGCCAGGTTGAGGTTCAGAATCATACTTTTCCATGTACCTTTGAGATTACAATCCAAGTAGGCCTGGCTATCATGCCAGGTTCTGCTACTCACTCATTTATTTAATGTCTCTGGATCTCAGTTTCCCTATCTGTAAACGAACAGGGTCAGTCCCTAAGCTTCAATGGACTTGCCACTTTGGTACTTTCAGCCAACACACAGAAAATGCTTTATGTCTTTATGAGAGCCCTAACAGTATACTAGTTAACTTTTTGCTGCTGTTAAGATAAAAGGGTACTGCATACTTAAGATCTTGAAAGGATATTCACTAACCAACACTGTTTATATGCTGGGCTTTCAGTCACTGGAGAAATATGTGCAAAGTAAAATATATCTATACAGCTTTAGTATAAAAAAAATCACCACAAATAAGATGGTGACAGGCGTTTGAACTACATACACTTGCTTGAGAATCCTAGTTTATATTTTCTTTATTATTACTTCTACCAAGAAAGGCTGTTACTTTAAGTCATTTCATGGTGTGAAAACTCCTATTCGTTTGATACATGTGGCTTAAATAGAATACTTTAAAATGTTAACTATAATACCAGTTTTATACATTAACAGTTTAAAAATTAGAAACAGGAGTTTATTATTTCCTTTTCTTGTTAATTAAAACGAGTCAGGAAGTTTTCAAGTCATTACTACAACTAAGGAATAGTAATGAGCATGCTATACTTTGAATGCTAACCTAACAAATTCTTGTCCTGACTCTGATCTCGTTGCAGCAAGGAAGAAATGAATTTACAAGCTATAGAAAGATCATTTTAAAGAAAAGTAATCCATTAGGACTCAAATTTTAATTTTGTTGAGCACTGTGCTCTAATAAAATTAATCACAAGTACAATATTCAACTACTTATATTAATTATGGTTTATGCAAACTAGTATGCACCAGTCATCTTGGGGTCTAGTATAAACAGATTGCTGAGCTCTAAACGGCTCTTCTAACAAGTTCCCAGAAAATACTGATCTTGTGCCTGACTATTTGAGAACCACTGACTTACTGCGAGTGAAAGTTATAGGAGAAAGAGTAAACAAAAAAATCCCAATCCTATGGGGGGGGGGGGGGGAGGTGGGACAGTTAACAGTCTTACTATGCAAGGTGGTCCAGGCTGGCCTCGAACTCAGGAGATTTATCTGTTGCTGGCTGCCCAGTGTTTTTATCAAAGGTATATATACCATCACACACAGCGACCAATTCTATTTCTAAAACGACTTAGTATAGGAAATTCTTCACAACTTTGACCTTTGCTATAGATGGTCTCTTACCCTTTTATGTATCCTGCTCTTATGTAATATTTATAATCTGATACATGTTTTCTCATGCTTCCTTCACTTTGTAGAAACTGCTCTCCAGATGGAGATACCTGTAGTTCTAATTTATGTGGCTTTCACTTGTTCTTTAAGGTATGCAGGGCCATCTCTTTTTGTGATACCTTTTGCTGTTCTATAGTATAGTCAAATATTCTATCCCTCTTCTAGTCCAGAAACATGTATAGTTTTAATTTTAAATAGTGTAGGAGGGTACCACAGCACCATACCAAATTCTTGCTCCTTAATATACTCACTGTGAATTCTGAGAAATTTATATATATTTTTTCCTACCTCAAATAGGCATTTTATGTCATAATCCTCTGAGGATTAAATGAGTTTAAATACTATTTTGCATAGTTCTTGGCACAACGAATTATCAATGCAAGGTGATTGTTTTTACTATATTAATAGAACTACAGTTGATTTTATTAGATTGAATTCTTGAGGGAACTTCAATTAGCTTTAGAGAAGTAAACAGTGCCCTGACACATAAGAGCTCAAATGCATTCTGACAGTAATTAGAGATAACAATAATTTGATTTCAAACACTAACGGCTTATATTAGGAAGCCATGAAAATTCTTTGGATTCAAATTAGTTTTCAAAGTGAAGTTCATTTCAAAGTGAAGTATTAACTGGTTAATACTGCATCAACGTTATCTGGAAACTTGCTAGACGTGGATATATCTGGATCTGTCCCAGAACTACTGAATCAGACACTCCTGAAATGAAGACAGTTAATGTATTTTAATAACCCCTCTGGGTGATTCTGATAGAAACTTAGGTTTTGGGAACCACCATTTAAATGGCTAGATTTATAATGACGATACTTAACACTGTTAAGTCTTAAGTGCAGTTTCAAATGAGGTAAATGTTCTCTGTGGTGCTCAGGCCAGAGATTCTGCTTCCTTTAAAATGAAACTGATAAATTAAACAAAATATCTTTCCCTTCAATTTTTCTTCATCTAATGTTTATTTATACCATGATTTCTTTTTTATTACTACATCTACCATATTTTGAATAGTTTCAAGTTCTAAGCTCAAGGGAATATTTTGTCTTTTTTTTTTTTTTTGCAATGTATTCATATGGTACCTACCCATTAAACAATTAGGTACTCCTAAATGTAGTGTTGGAATAAATGCAGTGTAATAAGAATAAACCATGTGTTTTAGATTACGGGGTGGTACACACACACACACACACACACACACAAACACTCAAACTGAAGTAAGTCCATTTTAAATTAAGTGCTATAATTACTACCAGAAATACAGAGAAAAATACACTCAGAATCTTCTTGTTTTAAGCTATTATTGTAAACTAGAAGTGCAAAATGAAGCCAAAGGTTAATTTTTAAATATGGGCAACATCTTTCAGGGAAAAAAATTTTCCTGATCAGCATTTATTAACAAGTTAAAAGTTCTAACAGAGGTAATGAACAAAAATACAGATGTTGAATGATAAGAACTACTGAGCTACACGCTTAGCCCTGAATTTAATGTTTCAATACAGCTAATTACAGTTCTAGTCAAAGAAAGAGCAGAAGTCAGAGTAACCGTGCTACTTTAGCTAGTGTGCCTTTTCAAGCCGATCTACTTCATCCCAGCTGGCAGCTACCAGCTGCTTTTCTTCCCAGGTTTTTCTTATTCTTTAGCAACTGGTCATGACCAAGTATGTGTAGACCAAGAAGTCAAGAAGTCAGAAAGAAACCTGGACTTTACAAGTGAAATCAGTGAAGACAAGGTCGTCTAATTTGATTTCACTTTTTAAATGACATGAGAGGTAACCTTTGTGTAATCTATAATAAGGTAGACCAGCCTTTTAGTTACCTGTCTAAACTAAGAATAGGAACAATAAAAGAAAAATGCAAACATATTTTTCCAAGTGGACATAGTGCTTTAACATATAAGAACTCAAATGCATTTTGACAGTAACTAGAGATGTTAGTAATTTGATTTCAAGCACTAATAACTTGTATTGAGAAGCCATGAAAATTCTCTGAATTCAGATAAACTAGTTTTCAAAGTGAAGTTCCTTTTAACTAGATGCAGCAACATTACCTGGGAACTTGCTAGAAGTGGATATATCTGGATCTGCCCTAGAACTACTCAGTTAAAACACTTGTGGAATGAGAACAGTTAATATATTTTAATAACCTCTCCAGTCTCCTGTCTTTTCTCTATCTAAATGCTAATGAACAAAATGATAAAGCAGAAGAAGTTTATAACAATTCATTTTATGGCAGGCCTATAATCATCAATAAGCCTGGGCAATATTCATATTGTCAAGTAAGGAAACTAACATGCCTCGGAAAAATTCAAACCTAGACCTAAGGTTAAAATCTACAACTTTTTTCCCTGAGAAAGACTGTGAAAGAAAGCCCCTATCTATAGTTACCTAAATAAATCTTGAACTATTGCATACTAAAGAATAAGCACTAAATGTTAGCTTTAAATAAGCACTAAATGTTAGCTGTGAAACTGAGCATGGACCCAAAGATTAAACAGTGTTCACAACATGTTATTATCTTATCTAGTACATTCCCAGAAGTAGTCCCACTCTCCGTAAGGGAGGTAACTTCTTAGAAAAGGCATTTATTTGCTGATCTTTGGACACCCAACACAGTCTGCCTGTTTGCTAGGAACTAAAATGTTCTTGTCTGACAGAGTTAATATATTAAAATTCTATGTGTCTATAAATCGAAAACTATAGAAAAGTTACCTTGTTTTTACTCAAACATCCTTCAAATTTTCTGTCAAGTCACATTCACAGTGATACAAATACAGTAAAGAAATTTCTTAAATTACAGAATTAAATCTGTAATAAGAGTCAATTACTTTGAATAGGCAATTCTGATTCTTTATCCCTAAGCTCCATTCTGCAAACCAGGTAAAAGTGACTCTTCATCAATCATGATAGGAGCTAAGTCCTATACCCCTCAGAAATCATATGCTGCTTACAGTAAATTATTTACCATTTCCTACCATTTCTCAAAAGAAGAGATATAATAATAGCATTATTACTAAAACATTTATTGAAACCCAGGTAGCATTTTTCCTGTCTTTTAAGAAATACAGTTATTTAAGAGAAATAATACAACTGTGAGTTGCTGATTGAAGACTAAATCTTATAAAGTTCTACAAAACTGAAGGTTAAATATACTTAAAAAATTACTGATTTCTTAAGATTATATTACACCATTTCCTCCTGTCTTTTTCTCCCTCTGAAGCCTCCCTTTCCCCCCTCTTTGCTTTCTTTCAAATTCATGGCCTATTTATTTATTTATTTATTTATTTATTTATTTATTTATTTATTTATTTATTTATTTTTGTTGTTGTTGTTGCTGTTGTTTTTCAAGACAGGGTTTCTCTATTTAGCCCTGGCTGTCTCCTGACTCTTGTTTCTTGAGTGCTGGGATTAAAGACATGAGCCACCATGCCCAGCTTAATCATGGCCTTTAAAAAAAATTAATGTTGTTAACATATGAAGATGCAAACACACAAACATAATTCTAAGTACAACCTTTGTAGTCCATATAGTTTTGTTTGGGTGCATGTTTTCAAAGCTATTTGGTAATGGGTAATTAATTGTGTGTTTTCCCTGGGAAAGACTAATTTCTCCAAACTCACATGGGCCTAAAATACTTTAAGTTTACAGTTAAGAGCAATGAATTCTCCCCTCCCCTGAAAGGACCAAAGAAATAAAATTCACAAAGAACTAATCTCTAGGCAAATGCAAATTTTAATCTTCTGTCTTCAGAAGAAAATATTATGGCTAAGTGATTACATATAACCTATGTGAAGTCCTTGGCTTATCCCTAGGAAAACAAGACAGGCAGAGCATGTATGTGTGCATGCATATACTCCCCCCCCCCCCCACAGAGGTAAATTAGCTAAGCATTCACATTTTCATGTATTTTGTACTGACAACTGATCATAACTTCTAATATAAAAATAATAATGTGCTTAATTTAATGATGAAAAGTTCCCAGAAAAATGTTCCACTGAGATTTTCATTAGTAGTAACCTAAAATAAGAAGTGGGGCAGGGGTTTTACTATGGTCCCACTATACATCCACTATACATCCCAAACTGACTTCTAACTTATGGTTCTCTTCCCTCGGTCTTAAAAATACTGGGATTACAAATATGCACTCCCATGCCTGCATCACAGTGATTTTTTTTTATAGCTATTATTTATCTTGAGCAAGCAGATACGAAGGCTACTGTAAGATTTAGATTTAGGTGTTATTATTTTCTAAAGTAACCAGAGTTAACAAAGATGTAAAAGCTTTTCACAAGGAACCTTTGAAAACTGAGATAAATATCTATGCAAAGACCGATATTCACTGCTAGCATTTTCTATGAAAATTTTGTTCACTAATCCTTCAATTTTTTTTTTTTTAAAGAAAATTCATTAGCTAATTTTAGGTCAAATTCCTAGCTAGAAAAGCAAATGTTTAAAAGGAGAAAAGGAAACGTGGATTTTATGTGCCTATGTCAGGTTCCTAGTTTAGATACTACAGTCATAAAAGATTATTCATGGAAGACATTGGTGAGTTCAGAAGTCTTCCCTCTATATGTGTGTGTTTATGTGAGAATTATTATATTAAAAAAATTAAAGACATTCACATTGAACATTGAAAGACATTCAATGTTCCTTTTCTAATTTAGCCCTCTTTTGTCTAAAGTCAACTACGTAATTTATATTAAGGGGTTCAAAAAACTTATTAAGTCTAATTATGTCTGAAACATAAAAGCAAAAAAAAAAATTGTCGTCTATACTTTTCCTATATATAAAGTACTTACAGATATCTAAAAGACTCAGAGCCTATCAGAAAGATAGAAGAATTCACATAGACAGCTTACAAAAATATTTGAAAAGGCCAGACTGGTCTACATGAAACTGTTTTCCCAAACAAAATAAAGCAAACACCCCAAAACACAACAAAAAACCAGAAGATATGAAAAAATCATAAATCATAATATATAAAAAGCTACAACATGGTATTTTTCAATTTAGACACTCAACCCAATTTTCCCTTTATTCTTTATTTATTCACTCTGAACCACTAATCTTATATCTAAGAATTTATCTCTCAGGTACACATATAGCATATCTTATTTACAAGGCCATTCATTACAGCACTGTTTTATTTATTTGAGATTTTATGTTCATTTTATGTGTATGAGTATTTTGTCTGAATGTATGCCTGTGAGGGTGTCAAGATTCCTGGGACTTGAATTACATACGCTGTGAGATACCATGTAGGTTCTAGGAATCAAACTAAGGTCTTCTGGAAGAGGAGCCAGTGCTCTTAATGGTGTGGTGCTTCTCCAGCCACTATAGTACTATTTTAATAGCAAGAGTTCTATCAGTGGAAAAATGGTTAAATAACAGCTGAATGGTATGCATCTCTATAAAAGCAAACACAAAGGCAGTTTTTCTCACAGCATAGCAATATATTTAACTGAACAGTACATATCTTTGGGTCAGGGGGATGCTTCTTTTATTTACTGAGGAGGAGAGAATGTACAGAACATCTTTAAAATTGTTGTGTGTACAAATATTATCATATACACAAAGGAGTGCAAATATACAAAGAAACCAAATAAATATATACACACAAACTAAGAAGGTGCATGTCTGGAAAGGTGGGCAAATGGGTAACAGAGACAGAGGACTGGTTTCACTGTATGTTATATAATATAGGAAAAACATTAAAAAATGACTTAAGTTACCCTGTGCAGCATACTTAAGACATGAGTCTGTGACTGCAGAAAAAACTAAGAGGAAAAGGGGAAATGATGGAAGTAAAGGAGGAGCTATTGATTCCACTGTCTCTAGGGAGACACACAGTAGGGCTTTTCTTTTTACTTTTCCACTTAAAAATGTGTGTATATGTGCATATACTACAGTGTCTGCATGTCAGTCAGAGGATAACTTGAGAGAGTACGTTCCCTCCTTTTGCCATGTGGTTCCCAGGGATCAAATTCAGGTTCTTAAGTGTGGTAGCAGCATCCATATCCATATCCACATCCACTGAGCCATTGCCATCAGGCATTTAAATTTCTATTTATTATTGTTGTTTTATGTGTGCGGGCAGGCACACATGTGTTATAGCACACATGTGGAGATAAGACAACTGAAAATCTCCTCCTCCTTAGTAGGTTATAGGGATTAGAACTGAAGTTTTAGGTTTACAAGGCAAACACTTGTACCCACTGAGCCATCTCACTAGCCCAGAATAAGGCACTTTATTAGCTTCTACCTCCCAGGGTTAGGACTTCATGATATGGCATGCACCAGGATGCCAGCTTTATGTTGCACCAGGGGATAAGCCTAGAACTCTGTCAAGTACCCTACCAGCTGAGCCTCTACTTGCTTCTTATCCCACTAACATCAAACAAGTTTTGAGAAGACTTAAAGATTACCTTCCTTCTGATTCATTCTAAAACAAGGAAGGATGTGAGGAAGGGGAGGAGAGTGGCATTCTCACTAATGCTGGGGTGCTTACATTTAAACAGGCTTTTTTGATTTCATTTTACTGTCTGCAGAGCAGCAATTAGCTAATCTGAAGATAAACTACTAAGAAGTGGATGCTACACACCAAAGGGCTTAAATTCAAAATTTAAAAAGTGGCACTATAATGATGAGTACTTCTATATTTTAACACCATCCTTTAGTTTACTGGGGTAGGAGTTGGTGGTCAGCTGGCTTCTAAGCATATTGGTAATTCTTACAAGCAAAAACCCGAGTAAATCCTACATGGTTCATATATCAGAAACACCTAATGAGTTAGAAGATTTCAGCTGGGAAAGGAATTAACATTAAGAGCCAGACATTTTATAGTAGAGATAATCCTCCTCCTTTCATAGGTATTTTCCCCCCTTAACTAAGAGGAAATGTTACCTAATGTTTATGGTAGTTTTCATGGTAAACATCTGTGAAGACAAATACAACCTGAGAAAAACTATGGCAGAAAAGAGTGTAGATAAAAACATACAAATATAAAAAGTTCATCCAGATTCCTGTTCCATTTTAGAACCCATAAACAGAAAAAAAAATTCAAACAGTAGTGGGACATAAAAATAATCTTCAACAAATAACCATATTCATTTAACATTAACTTGGGAATTCTCAGCAGTAAGGATGCCTCCTCTCCCTGCAAAAGGAACTAGGCTATTAATGGAAACTCCTAAGATTTTAAAAGGTAACTTATTTTTTTTTTCTTTTTTTGAGGTAGTAGCTCATTAGTCTAGGCTAGCTTTGGCCTCTTATGTTCATGCTGAGGTCAAAGGACAACTTGCCGGTGTTGATTCTCTCCTACTATGTAATTGCAGGATACAGAACTCAGGTCAACTGGCTTGGCCTTTACCTGGTGAGCTGTTTCACCATCCCGATTTTGAACTTTTTATATTTTATATGTATTGGTGTTTTGCCTACATGTATGTTCATGCATCACATGCATGCAATGCCCAAGAAGGCCAGAGGAGGGTGCCAGATCCCCCTGGAGCCAGAGCTAGAGAATGGTTTTGAGTTACCATGTGGTGGGTTGGCAACTGAAGCCTAGTCTAGAAGAGCAAGCACTTCTCTTTACCACTGTGCTCATTGCCCAGCCCCTAGCCATGAATTCTCTTGATCCTCCTGCTTCCACATCTAGGGTGCTAGGATCACAGAAATCAACTACCAACTACCATATGTCATCCTTATGTTCTTTCCTAAAGCCATTTCAAATATCTGTTCAAATTTTAAATTGGAAATTCTTCATTTCATTAAACCCTCCAAGGTTCCTTGGCTCCCTTTCCACCTCCCCCCCCCCCCCCCAAATGCTGAGGCTGGGGCCCAGTGTCTTCTGTAGAAGCCTGGCAAGGGCTCTATTACAGAGCTTTTTCCCCTCCAGAACTTATGAGATAATTAATAATAGTAATAATAATTCCTCCTTTTTATTTGCTCTCAGCTCAAGTTCAAGTTTTGTCTTCTATAAAGGTTTAATAAAAAAAATTGTATACTTGAATTCTGTGTCATTTACTGTGCTCTAATTCTGAGGCCGCTTTCTCTGTGTATACAATTTTATATCACTTCGCAAACTTTTTCCTTCATTCACTGTATAACTTTCTTTATGATAATTCTTCCTAGCTAGTATACATTGACAATTTTACACTCAATGGACATAGTTCTGAATCTCATTGTTCATTTTTAGTTTGAAGCTAACTAAATACTTGCCACTTTAAAATTTTACATTGATTTCATATAAGCATGCATACATACAAACATTCATACACACAAAATAAAAATAAGTAAATCTTAAAAAGGGGGACTAGAGAGATGGCTCCGTGGTTAAGAGCACTTCCTGCTCTTGCAGAGAACCCAGTTTGATTCCCAGCAATTACATGGTGGTTCACAAATGTCAGTAACTCCAGTCCCAGGGATTTTGATATCTTCCTTTTCTATACCAAGGATGCCAGCCAAAGAACATTGGTTATAAGAAAAGTTTGGCAGCATCTAGGCGTGGTAGAGTCACTCACTAGATATGGAATTAGTAAATACACAGTGTTGCTTGGCTTTAACTCAAGTCATCTGTCCTTTGGCAAATTACTCTTATTAGATATATATTCCTTTATCAATTGGTTTTATAGTTTTATGAAATAGTATTACCATGTAAATACTGTTTCTTTCCCTTTCTGTGTAGGAACTGATAATAAGATGAATGGTAGAAAAAAGTTAAAGAAGAAAGAAGCAGAAGTAGATAGATATTCATAGGTATGAAACAGTACTATATACTTAAGGTTAAAAAGGGTTTTCACAACTGAAGCATAGAGACCATGAGAGATCAAACAAATGAAGAGGGAAAGGGACTCTTCTGTAAAGAAATGCAAGGAGGCAGGGGACAGGGCCTAGGACTATCTGGAAGTGGATAATGGTAGTATGTTATAATGAAAGCAGCTAGATTTGTAGGTAAAGTAGGAAAGGAATGAAATGAGTTTAAGCTGCACTTGAAATGTGAACGCTGCAGAGAAATACAGAAAGAAGACATAGAGAGTAAGCTCCAGGAGTCTCAGGCCAAGAGCTCTAGATCTGAGAGTTGTTAGAATGTGGTAGCTAGTTCAACCTGTTGAAGAAAATGAGAATGCTTAAAGTTAAGATAAAATGGGAAGTACAAAACACATGAACAGTTATGGAGTAAGATGGGATTGAGAAAGCATGTATAGTTTTTAGAAATACTATTTATTCAATAGCCTCAAACTATCTCCTTTCTCAAGCACCTAACATACTGTTTCTTCCAGTTTAACGGATATTTTTGAACAGATCCTCTCAATCCCATTGCTACATCAGACTTGACCAAAATGAAAATCAAAACTATTCCTTTGTAAACTAAAATGAAATTCAAATGAGTACATAGTTCTTGCTGGTTTTATAGCTATTGTTTTCAGTTATGCTCACTTCTTAACAGAAAAAATATTTAAACCTGTGTTCTAGAAACTCTATGGACAATACAAATGAAAATTAAGTCTTAAGATTAGACACTAAGATCCCACAGCTCAATCACATTCAAAGGTTACTTATTTTTTTCTTTGCTACTTTATGTTCCTTCATTCATAACCTACCCCTATCCAAAGTCCAGGGTAGTGATAAATAAAAATGAAGGTTGTCAGGGAATTGTTTCAAAATGGGATTAAACCCAGAAGCACAAGAGAACATCTTGACGTTTCTAAATATGTAATTGCTTGCTTCTTGTTTGGATTAAAATAACAAGTCATTATTCCTTAAGGAAATTCTTTATTCCTTAAGTATTCTTTATTGGGGGAACTATCTGCTCAATTTATTTTGCTTAGGATATCTTCATGTAGCATAGGCTAGTCTAAACTTGGAATCCTACCCCTTCTTCCTCTGGAGTGCTATGATTTCTGGTGTGTATCAATACACTGTGGCTTTTTTGGGTTTTAATAAACCAAATTGGTTTTTAATAAACCAATCAATGTTTTACAGTTGAGATGTGTAAAAATTACAGTCTTAACCCTGAATAAACGAACACCTTTAACAATAGAAGACAGCATAGATTAAGCACAATGCTGTTTAGGCCATCATTTCACTACTACTAAAATCCCTTTTTCTCTCTGTTTCATGATGAGGTAGCCATTCTGGGGGGTAAAATATCTTGTCATCTGTTGTCTGAGTCAAAAATTGAATTCTCAAAGAATATTACATTTTTAAGAGCACAGGCTTTTGAATTAGAAAATTTTTGTTGTTGTTAATGTTGTTCAAGATAGGACTTCGCTACATAACCCAGGTTAGCTTCAAACATGCAATTTTCCTGTTTCAGTCGCCAGTTACTTGTTACATCTAAATTCTATCCATTTATTATAGGGGTATATCCCCTAGAGAGTTAACATACTATGACCAGCCTCATCTGTAAAGTGGGGATCACAGTTGTAATATATTAATGGAACCTCGTCAAAAGGTCTTATGCAAATATAATATTTAATTAATTAGTTCATTCTACTGTAACAGTTACCTTGTCTTCTGACCCTGTAAAGGTCAGCTTTTAAAAATTATCTTAAACAACAAATTAAGAATTAATTTGGATTCTGAGGCCATGAAATATTAAGACAGTTGCTGGCGCATGCCTTTAATCCCAGCACTCGGGAGGCAGAGGCAGGCGAATTTCTGAGAATTGAGGCCAGCCTGGTCTACAGAGTGAGTTTCAGGACAGCCAGGGCTATACAGAGAAATCCTGTCTGGGGGGTGGGGGAGTGGGGGAGGAAGGGAAGAAAAAGAAAAAGAAAAAGAAAAAAGGAAAAGAAATTAATTATGCTTAGTTATTAAAAACATGTTTACTGTTACTCCAAAGAATTTTAAACAATTCTAATTAATAGCCTACTATATTTACTTTGATTTTTTTTGTATTCTATTAGTCAAATTTTAAGACTTCATACAATCCCAAAATAGATACAATAAAATTGAGATTGAAATTTGTATTAAGGCTCAAGAAACAGCATTTATGTAGACTACACAGTAATAAATCTAATGCTTAGATTTAAATAACCCTTAGATTGTCAGAGTTTAACAGTATAAAATAAAATATAGTTGCCGTGGAAAAAAATTGCCAATGGTTACTAGAATATAACAGAATCAATTCAATATAAATTTTGCAAAAAAGGATAACTCAAAATACTCCAGAGCATTTTTTAGTGTTATGTGAAACTCCAACAATAAATATTACAAAATGACAACAATAACAAAATAACCTAGATGCACTGGGATACCGGGCTGCTTTGCTTAAGCCATTTATTTTCCTAGTCTTTTACTACTTTAGACTTTCAGAGTTAAGAGCCTGGTGCAGAATAAAGGCACTAGGAAAATAGCACTAGGGTTTCAAATTTTGTTTTTCCATTAAAGAATGGTACAAAGAATAGCACATGGTTAGCTTTTAACAACTTTCTAGTTTAAAGCTGAATTGTATTTCTGAAATGATAGGTATATTGTAGGTAACAGTGAAATTTAAATGGCAGGATGGCATAATAGCTGTTTACATCAGCTTGTGTAAAACTTTCAAAAACTTTTTAAAGGTTTATTTTTTTTATGTACATGAGTACACTGTAGCTCTCTTCAGACACACCAAAAGAGGGCATCAGATCCCATTATAAATGGCTGTAAACCAAGCCCCACTGAGATCTCTCCAGCCCCCTTTAAAAACATTTTTAAAAATTATATTTAATAAATTAATGTATTGTGTGGGGTGTGTCTGTATGGAAGTCAGATGAGAAGTTGTGAGATTTGGAGTTGGTTAGCTCTTTTTCTACCATGTGGACAGAAATTGAGCTTGAATTGTCAAGTATGGTGGCAGGTGCCTTTATATTCACTAAATCATCCTATGTGCCTCAGTTTTATATAAAGTCTTTATGATGAATTTTAAATTTCTATCATGGTCTGATATATTTGTTATATTAATTTAGATAAAAGAGCTAAGTCATCTGCGATGGGACCTTTCCTATGAGGCCTTCATTATCTGCCTGTCTTGTCAATAGTCTTCTGATTCTTCACCATTCAATTTTGTTTGTTCTCTTTATCAAATGCTGCCTTAGTGTAAACCTTAACAGCAGGAACTATCCATCTCAGGGGTCTTCTTATATACTCTGAATATGACAAATATTTAAAATATTTCCAAAGAAAATGATGAAACACAGCTTGTTTAATTTATATTAATGTATAATATAAATGATTAGAAATGACTAGAAGAGTTTCATAGGAAGTTAAAAATGAGCAGTTCTCCCCACTAAGGTTAGTGAAAGTCAAGACAATAAGAACAGCTCTTCCTACTTTTTTTTGTTGTGAACCTATCCTTTAATGCATACTCATTCTAAAATGTTCTTTACATTTTGTTTTTATTTACTGAGAAAAAGATTACAGCAATTTCTATATGTTATCAGCTGTTGCATGATGTATATGCCAGTGAAACACAGCAGTTCTGTCCTGAGCAATAAAATATTTCATAAAAAACACGGTGGACTTTCTAAACTCCTAATCTTTCAGATAATGAAGATTTCACATTGTAATTATAGGTTCAGAGGTCAATCTAGTGAAAATATAAATTTCATAATATTTCAGAAATACCTATTTATGAATTCCTCTCAACTGACCAATCCCTTTGGCAATTTGATCAGAAATGAGTTTAAAAGGAAGTAAAAGAAACCAAATTTTCTGAAGGTGATCAGAGCAGGACAAGGAGTTGAAGATTTAATTAGATGAGATGAAGATGATTCATAATGCTTTTAAAATGCCTTATAACTAGTGGGAGTTCTTAGTAAATGACATTTTGGAGCACGAAGAAATTCCAAGACACTTTACTCTTTTTATATTAGTAGATCTGAGCATAAATAATCCTAAGAAGTCCCTGTACAATCAACAACTACAAAGAAGTCATCCTTGTGATTTCTAAAGTTAAAATTGTGATTTCTTTTAAGCAATACCTCCTTACCACTTTGGAACTATAGTTATATTAGTATTATAACTTATATGAGCACAAATGGAAGCCTACATTTATAATTAAGACAGCTATAAGAACAGCTAACTAGACCATGTACCTTCTTTATTATTTCATATGCATTATGTGGTAGTAATCATCTTTTTGGTATCATCTAAGTGATGCTGGCTTTCTAGCCATGCAGAACTTAACACTGAGAGGCCATAGAAACTTCCACTGATATCCGAAGGAAGTCTTGAAAGCCAGGCAATGTGTGGCAAGATTAGAATCCCTGTGGGAAGCCCTGGAAAGGTCAATTACGTGAAGTTGTAAAAGTTATCCTTAAGCTGACATGAAGATTCCAGAAACCCAGAGATGACAAAAACATGGGATTTTTGCCAAGGAAAGCCATAGGCAATGAACAGAGCCAGCCCAGTAGAGAGGTCATATGTGCTGCAACCAGCAAGGCCAGACGGGTAGGGCTGGCTAAGTGTGTAAGAGTACACATCATACCACTGCATGTAGCAGATGCCACACAAGGAGCTAGAGGATTTAATGTCTTTTCTCCTGGGGCTTGGTTTTGCTGTGGTTCAATTCATGTCTATGTCTCCTTCACCGTTGGAATGGCAATGTTTATACTGTGGGCAAATTGTTAAGTATATAACTTATTTTTGTTTTGTTTTGTTTTTTAAGATGTATTTTTTATGTGAGTACATTGTTGCTGTCTACAGACACACCAGAAGAGGGTGCCAGATTCCATTACAGATGGTTGTGAGCCACCATGTGGTTGCTGGAATTGAACTCAGGACCTCTGGAAGAGCAATCAGTGCTCTTAACCGCTCAGCCATCTCTCCAGCCCTATTTTTTTTGTTTTTAATGCAGTCTTAGAGGGACTTTCCCTGTGGAACAGGGTTGGAACTTTGATGTTTACTGAATGAATTTTGAGTTAAAAACAGCCATTAAGTTTTTGGAGGCTGAGGCAGAGTAATGCAGTTTGGATATGGCTCCGCCCCTGAGGAGAGGTGATTACATCATGAAGGTGCTAATGGGTTCTTAGGAGGAGATAGAACCCTAGTGGGAAGAAGTAGAACATAGGGATATGCTTTTGATGAGTATGTTTTGTGTGAAGGACCCTTCCTTTCATACTTTTCTTACACGCTCACTGCTTCCTTGATGACACAAGACAAGCTACTTTCATCCACTATGCACTTTCCACTACGATTTTCTAACTCTCTCTATATTCAAAACTAAAGCTTGGATTGAGGTCTATGGATTGAATCTAGGTCAAAATAAACCCTTCCCTTAAACTACGTTTTCAAGTATTTTGTTACAGTGGCAAAACAAGTTTTACTTTATATAAGCTTAAAAGGTACTGAAAAGTTACACAATTATCACTATTAGTACACATACTGATTATGTTTATGTGTGTGCATGTATGTATGTATATGTGTGTGTGTATTTATGCATGTGACTCAAAAGTCTAAAGGGGAATATATAAGGACTGGGACGGTAACTGTGGTAGAAAGATTAGGTAACACTTTCTTTTTTGTCTAAACTTTCCAGTTTCATTTTTTAAAACATTACTACTAAAAAAAGATAAGGCATAAATGTATTCTCAAAAATAATATATTAAAGATTTTCCTATTCTGATTAGATATCAAGTTGTTTGTATACTTTTAACCACGGCATTAAATAGAGTTTCTTTTTCTGCAAACAATGTCAATGTAACTGCAAACTCTTATGATTTTTAACTTGAACTTATTTTAAGCAGTATCATTTTGGAGTAAACGTTATCTTCCCTCTCTCTTCCCATTTATTATGTGGTGATATAGACTGAAGCCAAAACTCTGTACATTTAAGGCAATCAATGTATCACGAAGCTTAATCAACAGCTCTATTGTTTTGAAATAGGGTCTCATCAAATTTGACTATCGTCAAACTCTTTAGTTGTCCTGCCTCTGCTTTTTAAGTACTAGGATTACAGGTGTGTATGACCACGTCTGGCTTTGTAAGAACTAGGATTACAGGTGTGTATGACCACGCCTAGCTTTGTAAGTACTAGGATTACAGGTGTGTATGACCACGCCTAGCTTTGTAAGAACTAGGATTACAGGTGTGTATGACCACGCCTATCTTTGTAAGTACTAGGATTACAGGTGTGTATGACCACGCCTATCTTTGTAAGTACTAGGATTACAGGTGTGTATGACCACACCTAACTTTAAGTCATATTCAGTACACAGAACTTTATAGGCTTTATGTACCTAAAAGAAACTTTGATTAATAAGGGTTTCAAAATTAAATAAAGAGACTTCTCCATGGAATTATTAAAACAAAGTAAAAATTCACAAAGTAAGAAATTCTTACAATGAATTTAGTAGTGAGTTTTACATATATTTCCCACTATCTTAGAAAATATATGCTATTAGAGTTTTTAAAACAGCCTCCTTATTGTTTGCTATTTATAAAACTTGGTTATTAAAGGGCAAATTTCATAATAATGTCATTTAACACTATTCTAATCGTAAGACTTTAATGCTTCGCATTATTTACTTAATTTAGTGTGTGTTTGTGTACATGCACACACGTGTACATACCATGATGTGCATATGGAAGTCAAAGGACAACTTGTGGAAGTTGGGTTTTTTTCTCCTTTCTACCCTTACATGAATCATGGGGATTGTACTCGGGTCATTGGATTTGGTGTCAAACACCTTCAACCTATCTTGCGGGCTAAAGACTTTTTTGAAAAAAAAAAGTATTACAATAGACATTTATTTCCTTATAATCATAAGCATTAAACATGAACAAAATGTTTCCTAATGCAAAAATTAATTTTGGACACTATACAATTAATTCATGATATATATTTTGGAAATACTTTATGGATCAAAGGATGATTTTCTAATAAAGAATTACACATTGAACTGAAGTTCAATGTGAATTAAGATTATGTGTTTTTGTATGATATAAACTTATTTATCAAGTTATCTAGGGTTACTCTTCATGCCAGCATACTGAGAGCATATGTGTGTGTGTGTGTGTGTGTGTGTGTGTGTGTGTGTGTGTGTATATTCCAATGAAAACTAAATGTGACTCCTAGTGCTACAATTTAATGGCTATATAATAATTATTTAATCTCTCCATGCTTCAATTTCCTTCTCTGCAAAAAAAAAAGAAAATTTGATAGGAATGGTGGTACATACTTTTAATAATAGCATTCTGGAAGCAGAAAGAAGGAGCCTTTGAGTTCAAGGCTACCCGGTCTACACAAGTTCCAGGTACCCTGCCACAAACCAAACTCCAAACAAACAAAAAAACCAAAGGGGAACCCTCCCCCCAGGGATACTGATAGACGGTGTTTATATAATTATGATTTAGAAAAACTAAATGAGATATATCTAACAGCAGCAGAAACACAACTAGTTTAAAGAGAAACTGAATCAAAAATTAAACAAGGATTGACAGTGTAAGAATTCCTGGGGGCTGGAGAGATGGCTCAGCGGGTTAAGAGCACTGACTGCTCTTCCAGGACCTGAGTTCAATTCCCAGCAACCACATGTTGGCTCACAACTGTCAGTAATGGGATCTGACACCCTCTTCTGGTGTGTCTGAAGACAGCTACAGTGTATTCATATACATAAAATAAATAACTCTTAAAAAAAAAAAAGAATTCCTAACCACCGCCACCCCCCCAGATTTCTCTGTGTCATTCTGGCTTTCCTGGAGCTTCACCCTCAGAGCAGGCTGGCCTTGAACTCAAGAGATCTACCTGACTCTGCCTCCCAAGTGCTGGTATTAAAGGCACATGTCACCACACCTAGTAGTATGAAAATTTAAAACTAGAGTGACTAGGCTCTGATTTTGTTCTATCATTGTCAAGGACAATTATTAGTGAAAATCAGTAGGATCAATGCACTTGTTAAAAATTCCTCTTGTAAATCATACACTTGGGTGATTAACAAGGCTTGTCTTTTAAAACAAAACCTACTCATTTTGTTTGCTTGTTATTTTTCAGACAAGGCCTCATTATACAGTCCTAGCTGTCCTGGAACTTGCTGTGTAGACCAGGAGGAACTTCAGAAATCCTCTTACCTCTTACGCTGCAGTGCTAGGATTAAAGGCAAATGCTACCAAGCAGAGGCAAACATTCAGTATTGATATTAACTATTCTTGAAGATCTGATGAATACTCTTAACTTTTTACATAAGATTGTGCACAATTCTACCTTAAATTCCTAAAATTTACAATTTTCTGAAGCCTTAAACATACACTAGACAAATTAGACATTCTCTTGATTGAGTTATGCAGATTTGTTATAGAAAAATGAAGAAACAAGAAGTATATGGAATAATAAAGAATTTACTGGTTTGTTTTATTTCTTTCCACACTCACAATTACTACTTGAAGGAATTTAAGTTTATGCTGTAGTTATAAAAACCACACAAAACAACTGAGGATTTTATTGAAAAGACAGTGTAGGCATGAATGTGGCTAAAGGGATAATGGATAAAGACTTATGTCTGCTTGAGTAAAAAGCTGAAACAGCTACAGTGGCTTGCTTAGTATCAACCCACACCTTTTAGTTTTCTTAGAAAGTAACTCCAAATAGTTGTTGATAGCTTTGTAGTATTTGTATACCATACCTTAATAAAGAACATTAGTTCTATAACTATATGATTATGGACATACAACTTAGTCCATACTTTTTTTCTTCATTTTCAAGATATGAATTTCAGATAAAACAAAAATAAAGATCTTATTTATCCTGACCTAAATCCTACTAAGAGTCCACTTCATTAAAACAGTTTTAGAAAACAAGCCAAGGAAGGTACATAAAACAGTTTTCTAAGTAGAGAATTCTGAGAGAAATTAATTTTCAGGATATAAAAAAAAAAGTATATTGACATCTAATATACTGTTTTCAGATGACACTGGCATTATAAGTATTCTCAACATTATAATTGGAAAAAAACTGGCTATGTTTAGAAACAAAGATGGCCTTGATGAAGAAAGTAAAATCCTCCAAAGAAATAAAATTAATTTATACAATATTTTATGAAGAAAATGGATGTTTCTTTAAAAAATTACTTCTCAAATATTTCCTGGAAAAATAGCTGCAAAGTATTCTGGGCTTTCACTACACTGTATACATCTAGAACAGATGTAACAGAAATATTTGATGTCACTCTCATACAGGATTTCACTTTCTTTTTTAAATTGCTTTGTTTATTAGATACTACAGAGACAGGGGCTTGTGCTTTGAGACTCTGAAATGATTACATAATCCATGTATTTAAAGTTCTAAGTTTAACTTATATTTTATACTGTTAATTACACAACGTGCTCATTTTGTTCATATAGTCATCTCAATACAATAACATCAGGTATAATACATAAAATCTAATCCATTAAGTCTTACCAATTTATGACCTGATGAGACACTCTTGTGGACAACATTCAGTCCTTAGAAGCTAGAATAACCCTCCAACCATGTGAGGGCATCACAACTTTTAAACTTTCGGCTTTCGATCATTATTATGTCACATTCCTCCTCCGATGCTGAATTCTAAAAAAAATTCTAGCAAAGAGTTTAAGTAAATAAGTGCTGTAATCAAATAGCCTTTAAAATCGTTTATAGCAAAGGTTCATGTTTTACCATGATTACACAACTGATATTTTTAGATGTAAAATAATTTGAAATACTTGATTTGATTAAAACTTAATTCCAACATGGAGTTCCAGGCCACCAAAATACTTGTCAGTGAAGAGTCAAATAGAAATGGAACCAATTCAAATTTAAGATCATGATCCAGAAATTCTGATTTAACATCATACAACCTGATATAGACAGTTTTTATTTAACACTACAGAATGCACTGTAGCACTATACTCTAGCCCAAATCCATGGATGTTTCTAATCCAGTACAGTTGGCAAGATCATGAAAATCTGCATGGATCACTTCAACGCTTAAACAGCATTCCATGTTTATTCTGACATCTCTATCTATACTCCCAATTTTTAAAGTAGACATGTTGGACAAACTTTATCATGTGCTTTATATACAAAAATGGTATATCCTGAGTTATTCAACAATGGTCCACAAAACTGGGAAAATATTTTAAAATGTTCAAAACTACTTTGTTAAGAGTATCTTCCAAAATTAATTTTTTTTTTGCCAGAAAGTTTCTTAATGGGCATCTACTTCAATCCCTAAAGAATGACATCATTAAAAATATTTCCTGTCTTATAATTAATAATTTTATTTTTAGTTGTCAGTGATCCACAGCAAAGACAAAAGTTGTGGATACAATCTTACCTAAATTATACTCAAAATAAAATTATTTAATGGGTGGATGAGGGGCAAAGAGGAGGGAAAAAGAAAGAGACCCATTATTGAGGAAGATCAGTATGTTCAAAACTCCAGACAGTCTTGGAAAGGAAACTCTGCAGCTATCTATGTTATCTGCCCTAAATGTATGAGGTGCATTATGCTGCCACAGATTTTACCTTTGAATGGAACTTTTCTATCATACATAGCTACTTAGAACTACAATCTTTCCAAATGTAATCTCACAACACATTTGACTTCATTAAAATTATGTGAATTGGATTTTTTCCCCTGAATGCATAAGCTTATAATGAAATCACCTGGTGAAGGCAAAAATCCATATTTATCAAAAGCCATGATTGTTTTATCAACTATCACCAATTGTCTCTGAAAATTCTTAGTTATAATCCTAGTAATCAAAACACTCAATATCTTAAGTGTCTAATTTTGATGAATTACTGTTATAGGAAAAATCTCATTAGAAGAAAGAATACCTATTTAATAAACTAAATGCTTCTTGAAATGTGTATTGATAGCACTGGTAATTTGCTGGTCTAGAAGGCTTGAATGAATTGGTCATTTAATGAGCAATCTGCTTGCCTTTTTGTTAAAGGGTCTGCTAACTAACACACAGTATTACAGTCAGTGCCTAGGAAGGCTTTGGAAGACAGAATTAAAGTAGCCACATATAAGGCAAATTCTGTTATTTTACTGATAAGCTTATAGGAAAAAATAAATACATACATATTATGCAAATATAATACCAGCGTTTAAAAACTATGTTTAAGAAATACAAAACTTCCACTTCAATTTCTCCCTTTAGCAAACATTTTAAAGAATTAGTTATTATATAGAACAGGGTCGTATCTGAAGCTACTTCAAATCATTAAGTTCCAAATGGTAGAAAAGTCTTATTTTAATTAGCTGAAGTACTTATAGATGAATGAAGATTAATCAGATGATCTTTGAAATTTTATTTTATGATCTTTGAATTTCCTTTTGTGTGTTTACCTAGATGACTTTTATCAACCATGATCTAACAACATTTTGTTGTTCCGAAGAGAAATCCCACTTAACTGACAATGTGCTTTTGAAAGTTCCAAGTTAAGAACTAAGTTTATGTTTACCATCACTTAGCTCACTTTTATGAAAAACAAACAAAACCAAAAAACAGAACAAAACAATGAGTAAGAGGGCACACATGAATGGCTTAAAATCTCAAAATATTAATTTGAAAAGTGATAGACACTGAATAATAAACTTGCCAAGATTTCCCAAATAACGTTTTGTGAATATTTCTTGACATACTAGGTGTTAAAGCCAGGACTTTGAGCAGGTGAATGCTCTCCCACTGACAGCCAAATCCCTAACCTTAGTCACTTGAATGGACATCTTTAGAGACATACACAATCCCATGTTCAAGTATAAACCATTTTTCTTTTAAAGTATTATAAAAATTCTATATGACTACCCATAAATATGTAGATACAATTTCATTGCTGTTCAAAGTTCCCTATACTTTTACACATAGTTTTTCCATAGATTATGTATTAGAAAGATTAACTTAAATATTTAAGATAAGTAATTAATAATAGTCCTGATAGAATAAAAGCATGAGAAGATCACATGTTTGCAGAAAGTAACATAGAAACTACAAATGTTAGAACTGATCTAATATGACACAGTAAAAAAAGTCTCAACATGCTGACATATATTTTTTATTTTTGTGTCAACATGTATGTATGTATGTGTTCTATGTGTCAAGGAACAGATATGGAGGCCAGAATTTGACATTACGTGTCTTCCTCAATCAGTTCTCCACCTTAGATTCTGAACTAGGGCCTCCTCAATGGCTGACCTTTAAGCCTCATGGATCCTCTTCAGTGCTGGAATTGAACAGGTGTGTGTTGCTGTATGCTGAGAATCAATCTAAGATTCTCAAGCTTGTGTGGCAAGCATTTGCCACTGAGCATTTCCCTTGCCCATTCTCCTCTTATTCTTTTTCAGTGATAAGGCTTGTGTCCAGAGCCTCACATATATTAGATACAAACTCATCATTAATACTAAGTAACATCCCTAAGCCCTATATACATTTTTAAATTTACAAAGGGTATAATAACAAAATAAAAAATTGAAATTGGATAAAATGGAATAACAAAATAAATGGAAGCCAGTTATATACTACTAAAGAATATGTAAAGAAATCTACATACTTTAATGAGAAACAACAACTTCAAGTTGTTGATTTTCTTTGAGACAGGGTTCCTCTGTGTAGCTCTGGCTGTCCTGGAAGCTGCTGGCCACAAACTCAGAGAAAACCACCAGACTTTGCCTCCCGAATGCTGTTATTAAAGGACCATGCCACCATGCCTGATACAATATACACTGAAGAGTGTATTACATACTTATATAAGTATAAATAAGTAACTATGGACAGTAACAGTCATACTGCCCGCATACATTCTTTATTATATCGAGGATACCACTATTTCTGATTCAAATACTACAGAATTAAAAAGCCAAAAACAAACAAAAAAACAAAACCCAGTAGCATCTGCCAAATCTTTTCATATTTATAATGAATCTTCAAATTTTGAAGAGATAAACTGTCATAATAAATATTATTATTTTTTTAAAGATTTATTTATTATTATATGTAAGTACACTGTAGCTGTCTTCAGACACACCAGAAGAGGGCATCAGATCTCATTACGGATGGTTGTGAGCCACCATGTGGTTGCTGGGATTTGAACTTGGGTCCTCTGGAAGAGCAGTCAGTGCTCTTAACCACTGAGCCATCTCACCAGCCCCCCAAAGATTATTTTTAAGGATATTTATCAAAGGATAATAAACAGTGTAATTGTTTTTTTTTCTATTTAAATGTATTTCTTCTAAATAAAACAAATATTTTAGAAGTAGCCAACTAAAAATCCAAACATAGAAGCTAATTTTTGGTAATCCACAGCATTTATTTAACCAAAATATTTAATGATTTATTATTTTTTAGTATGAGCATGTGTGTGTAGGCACATAAAGAACACTAGCTACAGTTTAAATTTTCTCTTACTCTGAGCCAGACTAATACAAGGCTTTTCCTAACAAATCTTTACTATAAAGTTCTAGATTTTGTAGAATAGGTAATGGAATATATAGTTTTCTGCTATTTAAAGCTCTGGTTATCTTAAAATTTGGTGATATATATATATATATATATATATATATATATATATATATATATATATATATATATATATATAAAAATAAATGAATACCTTTTCAGTTCATCTAAAATTTCACCCTGAAGATCTCTATAAGTAGGATGGATGATTTAAACAAAGACAGGTGGTAAAGGAAGAAACAAAACCATTTAGCCTGGCAAGTTGCTCAACAATTTCTGATTGTCAATTCTGAAGTCTACTGATGTGCAGAAAACTGGTTATCAGTATATCAAGTGTTCTAAATGAACTATAGAAAAAATAAAAGAAGAAATATCTAGGAACCAATGAAACAGCACTGCAGAGTAAGTTTAAGACTATGGTTAAAAGTCCAGCAAGTAGACAATCTGCCTAAGAGCAGACACAAACATTTGGGAGGTGGGGGGTTAGGAAGCAATATTCCCAAAATGTTCCCATTTCTAGAACACCTTTTTCACACTGCCTCTGTTCTGATCTCTAAATGTTAGGGTGCTGCTGCTTATGGTTCAGCTTGACCCGTGTCCTACCTATGGTACTTGTTACTCTTATCTTACTCTCTGTTCCTTGGCATCCTGGCCTCTTCTGAAGTTTGGACTTTAAATACTGAAGAAAAACCTTCTGTATCTTATTTCTCTATGCAGTTGTATACCTGGATCATTTTTCTTTTTTCTTTTTTTTGGATTTTTCGAGACAGGGTTTCTCTGTGTAGCCCTGGCTGTCCTGGAACTCACTCTGTAGACCAGGCTGGCCTTGAACTCAGAAATCCACCTGCCTCTGCCTCCCAAGTGCTAGGATTAAAGGCGTGTGCCACCACCGCCTGGCTACCTGCATCATTTCTAATGGTCTGTCAACTAATCCTTAAAATAGCTAAAACCATAAACCTCATCTATGTATGTATGCTTTTCTAAACTAATTCTTTTGCTAATGTAACCTATAAGCATTTCCTCAATCAACTGGGTTGACACTTTGGAGTCCTTTGGGTGCTTATAATCCATGAGCTGTAATACCTGATTCCTACTTTCAGACAATCATATTTTTCCTCTATTCAATCAAGCTCTTCTCTGATGCTTTCATATACGTAAATCAAATCTGACTAAGCATTCTTATTATACTAACCCTCTCATACTGTAAGTTCTATATCTTCCACAATGATCCACAGTACTGTTTCTGTAACTGGAATGTTCCTTTTCCTCAGTTCTCTAACTCTGTAACACCAAACTATTTCTACTTTTCAACTAAGAAAGCTACCTTCTGAAGTAGCTTTGACCAATGACTCCAACTCTCCTTGTTAAGTTGAAACTGCTTGCATATTATAAAGGAGCCATCATTTTCAATTATGTGGGTTATGTATCTGGTTATCTTTTCCCAGAGTTGTAACCAATTTCTTCATGAAGACAAAACACTCTAAGTGCTTATCCCTAAGGCAAATAAATTTTTTATAAGCAGTCTGATTTCCTCCCTTTAGTCTAAATGTTCTTTTCTCTAGCACTCCTTTATCTTCCTGATATGTCATTAAGAAACTGTAAAACTGTCTGCTATAATTCTTACACTAAACTTTCATAGATAAAGCCTCTTAATGATGTTTGATTCCCAATGATTATTGAGCCAGGGTTCTAAACTAATTCTGAAAACAAAACAACAACAACAACAACAAAAGGTAGATTAAAGAAAGCTAAGAATGAGCATAATTTTTAAAAGGTAATCAAAATTTAGCATCACTAAAATGGTAATATGTGAAGATATCACAGAAAATTGACTTCACAAGGATATAACCTCCTAGAAAGCTAATTATATAATCTACACTATTAGGAACAGCTTAAAAAAGGGTTGGATCCTTTTGGGGCAATAGTATCACTCTCTTCATATTTGTAGATACTTTCCCCCAACTGACCCTGAGGACTCTGCAAAACTGACAAATGAGGAACACAAACTATAATGGTACCTACAAAATGATGAAAAGGAAGGCTTCAAGTTCAATACTTAAGCAAGGAATATACTAGCCACCTCAGAAAAGATGATTTGAATATAGACAAAGGCAATCTATGTCAAAAGTCTCTCAAGGCTAATTCTAACTTAAATACAGGAAGAAACAAAGGAAAATTGGTAAGTTAATATGTAATAGCATATTAGTTATTCCTATTTTGATTGTAAACACTTGATAAATTGAAAGTATCCTGGCAGGAAGAAAGGGTTTCAGTCCTTAAAATCAGGTGCAAGCATGGACTTTCAGATATTCTGGACAATTGAACATTGGCTTTAAAAGCTATCTCCAGGACTAGAGAGATGGCTCAATGGTTAAGAGTTCTTCCAGCTATTCCAGAGGACCAAAGTTTGGTTCCTGGCATCCAGGATAGTTCACAATCACCTTTACTCCAGATCCAAATTTGGTGTCCTTTTCAGGCCTCCATAGGTACCTACACACAAGCAGCATACCTCGTCCCAATAAAAATAAACCTTAAAAAGGTTACCTCTAGTGGATATCATTCCAAGATTTCAGAAACAGAAGCCTGAATATGGTATCAGGCAACACTGATGAAAATTTATGCTTCAAAATATGTAAATAAAAGACAGATCATATAAAGGACTTATGGCCTCCTAAGTCAGTGTTTCTCAATCTGTTGATGTGAACTCTTTGGGGAGGGTCACATATTAGATATCCTGCATATCAGGTATTTACTGTTATGATTTATAACAGTAGTAGTTCAAGCCTGGTCTACAAAGTGAGTTCCAGAACAGCCAGGGTTATACAGAGAAACCCTGTCTTGAACCTCCCCCCCCCCTCCCGCCCCCAAATCATACTGAAGTAATTACCTTTGTAAAACCTGGCAAACTGTTAACCCCCCCCCCCCAAAAAAACACAAAAAAACAAAAAAAAAAAACCTCCCTAATTTATAGGAGTCCAAAATTAGTTTTTTGGTGAGATCCAAAACAAAGTCAAAAGTTGTAATTACCATTTTAAGCCTAATATTACAAAAAATGTTTAACCCATCTGTTATGAATAAATAGAACCACAATGCTTTCTCTGTCCCTCAACAAGCCTGTAGGGATATGCCAAATAAAATTGTATAAACTGTTCTCCATCTTTGTTTAGAACTAATAAAGCTAGTCATTTTCCACTTTGGCTTGTGTGTGTATATGTGCATACATGTATATAATTACTCTATTACTGAGCCCACATTTATTTTTTTTTTCATATAAAAAGTTAAAAGGAAACTATTTTCCAGTCTCCACTGTGTTCAGTTTGTTACCTTGGTATCAATCAGTCCAGCTTACAGAGAAGAATATCTACAATATTAAGCTCTGATTATATTGGCAACAGTACAAATATCCACTAAACTTCTTTAGTTCTAGATAACAGACTCCAAAAGGAGAAAATACATATTGGGGTATTAGAGTGTGAGAGTGTGTGTGTGTGTGTGTGTGTAGACCAGAGGTCAACATCAGGTGTCTTACTCTATCCCATCTTATATTTCAAGGCAAGGTCTCTCACTGAATCTGCACCTTACTAATTGGCTATATTAGGTAGACCGCAGGCCAATAAGATCTTGGGAGTGTTCTGTTTCCACAATTCTGGTGTCTGGATTGCTACATACATACTTTTACATTGTTGATAGGGATCTAAGTTCTAAGTTCAGGTCCACTGCCTTTTCCCCAGCTCAGAAATAATTTTTAACCAATAAGAAATGATACAGATGCAGCAACTTGCCTCGTTTCTGATATGTTAAAAGGATTTGGTATTTATTAAAGAGAACAATTAAGTATTTCATTGTAACAATAAATTA
Organism: Apodemus sylvaticus; assembly: GCF_947179515.1. Taxonomy (NCBI): domain Eukaryota; kingdom Metazoa; phylum Chordata; class Mammalia; order Rodentia; family Muridae; genus Apodemus; species Apodemus sylvaticus. Next base: position 109,772,482 of record NC_067475.1, read on the forward strand.
TGAGCAAGTAACTTCTATGGTTGTCTTATAATGAAACCTAAAAAGACCATTTTGATATTAGATCCAATTTATTGAAAATAAAGATCAAACCTCTCCAGAAAATACAGCATTCATACTGACATGACAGCTTATGAGAGATAGATATTACAAATAATTAAACTGCATTTAAAGCTACTTTTATTATATTCAAACAGCGTACTATATTTCCTTTGTATTCAGGAAAAGCATAAGGTTCACCTCAAGTACTATTTGAGTGACTAAAACTTCAAGTATTTCTTACTATAATCTACTTATGTATTTATTTATAATACTTTATACTATTAGAGCAAAACTAGTTAAAACTTGATTATACATAAACACAGTACTACAAATTTTAAAACTTCCTCTTCAAAATTATTTAAAATGATTTAAAGGTTTACTGTTTCCCATTAGTCAATGCAGACCATGTCTTAATATGACATGTACATGCACTCAGCAATTCTCCTTTCTAATGAAAAATACAGAGTTGAGCCTACAAGTGTTATCCAAAAAAATGCCAGAAGACACAAATGCATTGCCAGGCAGAGTTAAAAGAATCTAACAAGCTTTGTAGGAATTTAAACAAAACAAAACCAAACCCACTGTGCTCAACTCCTATTAATTAAACACTAAATGATGGATTGCTAATAAATATTCAGCCAAATAACTGAACAAAGCATAAACTATTTAAAAATGTGTGTTAAGCAGAAAGATAAACCAAAGTATCTTTTGCCAAAAGTGAAATTAGGTTTCTTTTCTTTATTTTAAGTGAAAAGTAAGACCTAAACAGTATCTCTGTAAAAAACAAAAAAACAACTTGTTGAGGGCTTACAAATTGTACAGATCTATGAAATTCTAATAAGCAAACTTAGTGACAATTTCTTGTCAAAATTAATGGCAGTTTTGTTATCCAGATTGTGTCCCTCTTCCAGTTTTTTAGTTTGAAGTAGTATTGTGTGTGTGTGTGTTATAAATCCTATAAAACACAAAAATTAAGACCAATTTAACAGAAAAATGTTTTGTACTAAGATATATTAAGTGACTATTTCAAGACAAATATGTAAATCCTTAGAAAAGAAAGACATAATATGGAGAAAATACAGTAAAACAAAAAGCACATTTACATTTTATAGAAAATAGTCTTTTGGTTTATTTTGCTGCTTTGTCCCATGCTAAATACCATGTAATCCGCCCCCTTTAAAATAGCAAAGATCAATTTTATGCAAAGCAATTCATGCATACACTTTCGCATGTATGCATTCCATATCAAGTAATCATACCTATCCCAGAGGCTCTTTGATTCCTGAAACGTGTTCAAATGGAACGCTTGGTAGAAAGCAGTTGAAGGATTCCTGTGAGATCCAAGAATCAAATGGAAATGAAGTTGAGAACGTACAGTATAATCAGAACTTACAAAAAATGGAAGACTTTAGATTCCTACACAGTGTAAGCACTTAAACTTGAAAAGGAAAAAGAAAATGATAATTGTTTAAAACAATACTTTGGAGACACACACACAAATACACACACTCCAGAATCCACAGTAATTCAGGATAAACATTCTAAAAGAAAGAATAGTGGATAAAGTTAAATGCTAATATTCAATTGTGTGCATAGATATGACCAGTTCAGAGTCTATCAACACCAAGTTGTATCAGATGCCTTAGCAATCATCTAGCCAGGCAGTGGTGGCACAGCCTTTAATCCCAGCACATGGGAAGCAGAGGCAGGGGGATTTCTGAGTTCAAGGCCAGCCTGGTCTATAGAGTTCCAGAGCTTCACAGAGAAACCCTATCTTAGAAAACAAAACAAAACAAAAACAAACATCTATAGTTTTAGCTGTTAAGTTGTTCTCCAGTAGAGTATACAGGTACAACACTAAGCTAATAGCTTCCTAGGATTTGTTAAAAGAACAATTAATGATAATTAATGTAAAATCCTTCCTGATTTGCTCATGATATATTTCCACTTTAAATTTATTTGTGTGCAGTTTCTCTGAGTTAGTGGGTGTTTGGGGGGCAACTGTAGAAGAGCATTCTAATTTCTAGCATTAGTATACTGTCCCTTTAAAGGGTAAAAAACCTATCAACTCTATCACTTTTTCTACTATCCTTAGGGCCAACATCACAGAACTATAAGTAACTGATGAGCGTAGGCAAATTATAGTATGTACAACTGTCTGTATGTTAGGAATAATTTCTCAAGGTGCTACATTTTTAAGAAACTTGGTTCCTAGCCGGGCGGTGGTGGCGCAAGCCTGTAATCCCAGCACTCGGGAGGCGGAGGCAGAGGCAGGCGGATTTCTGAGTTCGAAGCCAGTCTGGTCTACAGAGTGAGTTCCAGGACAGCCTGGGCTACACAGAGAAGCCCTGTCTCCAAAAACCAAAAAAAAAAAAAAAAAAAAAAAAAAAAAAAAAAAAGGAAGGAAGGAAGGAAGGAAGGAAGAAAGGAAGGAAAAGAAAAGAAACTTGGCTCCTAACAGTTTTCAGTCATTAAGCATAATTCTAATGTATTCTTTACCATCCACCTTCACCATCTACCTGTACTTTATGGGAGTTAACAAGTACCTGTTACATCACTTTAAAAATCCCTGACTTGGAGCTAAAGATGGCCACTCTGGCTGAGAGCACATTAAGTGCTGTTGCTGAGGGCCCAAGTTTAGCTACCAGGATCCTCTCGTAACTGCATGGGACTCCAACTCCATGGAATCTTATGCCGAATCAATCACCCAATCAATCAATTAACCAATCAATCTTTCTTCTCTAAGTCCACAAGGGAACACAAAACAAATCTTTGATCCATGCTTTAGTATAAGAATAGTAGCTAAGAACATGCTTGCTATATACCAGACACTATTCACACTACTTTACACTTATTGACTCAATTTCCACAACAACCCTACCTAATAGGGCTAAGATTTATTGTTTCTATCTCACCGATAAGAAATGGATCACACAAAAGTTAACTTCCCAAATATCTGAGTAGGTGGCAATCAATCTGGCTCTCAGTTCCTATCACAAATGTCAGTTGGGCCACAACAATTCACTGTAACTCCAGTTCTAGGAGATCCAACACCCTCTTGTGGCCTACATGGGCACTGGGAGGCACACAGTACACAGTCACACACACATTCATATACACATAAAAGAAAACTTAAAACAAAAAAACCTTAAAACTAGTTAGAAAGTTGTCTGCAATAATAATAAAATAGCAATGATCAAACTAAAAACAACAGAATCATGACTTCAAAACCAGAATTGTGTCAAACTGTATGCTATATAACAATCACTTTTTAGAAAACAGTTTAGATTTTAACCAACAGATACCCCTTTCGATAAACTAGAAAAGGCATACTGACACTGGATAACAGAATAACCAAAGTAGTTGTTGAATTAATTAGGACTCTTAAACAATGTAGTTCTTACTCTTTCCCTACTCTATTATTTCCTTTCTATTCTTTGAACCTTCTCATCAGAAGCACAGATTAGCACAGATTCGATCTGCCAACAACAAAATTTAATAGGATTCCAACATTTTCTAACTTTTGTTAAACTACTTTTTTTTTCCCTACTGTGCTTCAAAATCAAGTCAACTAAGTAAGATAGAAAGCAAATGATCTGAAAACCTAATTTGGCTCTTCCTACCACCAAATAAATCAGGTCTGCCCAGGACCATATGAGAACTGGTTTGCTATTCCTTGCACTGTTTAGAAACCTCAACTTTAATGAAATAACTCTAAAATGATGCAGAGGGGGAGGAGAATAGCTGAGTGAACTTTGAAGTTAGTGCCCAGTTTGGAATTAAAGCTTCTTTATGAAGAGTATTTGAAATTAAATCTACTCAAGAAAGGTAACATTAAAAAAAAAAAAAGAACTTCAGATATCATGACTTAGGAAATACCCACATTTAAATTTAATTTGAAGTAAATTCACCCCCTAAGCAAATTGGCGTCAAATAAAGTCACATGACTTATGTTATAAAGTGCTGCCATTTTTCAATGTAATATTTCTTATAAATCAAATATAAAATTAAAAAATGATCTACAGTTAACAGTAAACATTAGGGTGGTGTGAAAAAGGTTCTATGAAATAAAGTACAGTAAGAGGAGGAAAGGACAGATTTTTATCAGTGGTTTTGAAAAATGTTTACAAACAAAAAAAACTCAGCATTTTCAATTAAAGACTGCAAAAAATTCAATATAAACTACATCTCATTCTTCTAAGAACTGATTTACCACCCCTTAAGAGCAGTAGTTTATATCCACTTCAAGTAAGTTGTTAGAAAACTGGTTTCGAATGCAATTTCTTACAGAAAAGAATATACAGTCAAAAATGCACAAACGTTTAATATCATTTCAGTTACATCTTTGTACTATTAGTTTTCATCTAGCATTTAAATAATCTATTAATAGAGTTTTCCTTAGGCCCTTAGGCCCCCCAATTTTTATGTCATTTGAGAGTAATTGTTTAATTGTGCTCACTGGTATTTACAATGGCCTTTTCTTTCTCTAGTCCCAGATTTCATACACTAGTCACTTTAATTTCCCAGTTCATAAAAATGGTATATCAGAAAGTGACAAACACATATAACAAATATTCACTTGCTTTAGCAAGATATTCTATTTGTAGGTTAACTGTAGTAGGGAAAAGAAACACACATATATGCATCTAAAAGCCATAAAGTTGGTGAAGCTTAAAGTATGTCAAAACTTAACTTTCAAGATTTATGTAGAAACCAAACCAAACCAAACCAAAAAAAAAAATCACTAAGGGCCATTCCAATCTTACATGTGGACTAAGCACTTGTAAGTATCCTTCAGGTCAAAACATAACCATTTATTAGTGGTTACTGAAATTCTTCTCTCTTCCCATTGTTTGCTAAGTAATAAAGCAAAGGAATACTGGCTTCTGAGTGTCAGACCTAAGTATTTGTTTTCTTAATCCATAAAAGATAATAAAACATTTGTTTACAGGTTGTTGAAGAGACCAAATGAAATTATGTTTATATAGGACTTGACACAATTAAGCTTAATTTTATGTTGTACAAAATGCAACTTTTGGTAGAGAATCTTAACATGTATCAAGTGTTTCATCATCACCAAGGTAATGTTGAAGCAAAAAATAATAATTTAATAATTTAGAGTTCGGTGCATTAAAACTATTTAATATATTTGCCAAGTAACAGCTCTGACTTTGGGCTTCAGTGCAATGCCCCTACCCAAAGCCCCTGTAAGTTTGTCACATTTTAACATATAATACAATAATCACTGAAATAAGTACTGAAGTAAGCTGTAAGAGAAACACTAATTTAGCAATGAAAGTTTGAAAAAAACTTTACAATAGCAACTGGAAAGTAAGAATCTAAATTTACTATGGTATTAAGCCCTTCACTCTTCTTCCTGTCAATTAATCAAATAATTTCCCAAGTATGACAGTCTCACTCTTCAATTTCATTTCATAAACTGCTACTTCTCTGAGCTTAGCAAATCACCTCTTATCAGTGATCTAATGTGAATGGCCTTTTAAATTAAAACTCAGTTCAAGAGTTAATTAGCCCCAGAGAATGTACAAATAATGGGTTGATTCTGAAGACAGAAAACTGGGTGGCAGGAGAACAGAGGCAAGAAGTTTTCAGTTTATCCTGGTGTAGATATTTTAAGTTCTGAACTATACAAATATACATACATATGCACATATATACATGTACAAAGACAATATCTGAACAGATGTAGGTCTATATTAAACCATATTTCTGTTTCCCACTAGCCATCTACTATTTCTCCATCAACACCTAACATATGTATTATAGATAATCTAATCATATAGAATGCCACCTTAGAAGAAATAGAATCTCATTTCTGTACCCTAATGTTTACAACTTGGAGAATACAACAAAAACTGAATGACTGGTATATTGTTCTTTTAGCTATTTATTTTGCATTCAATTTACTTCTGGAATATTTGGGTAAAGCAGCTCCATTTTCTTTCTTTTTTTTTTTTTTTAAAGATTTATTTATTACTATATGTAAGTACACTGTATCTGTCTTCAGACACACCAGAAGAGGGCATCAGATCTCTTTACGGATGGTTGTGAGCCACCATGTGGTTGCTGGGATCTGAACTCAGGACCTTCGGAAGAGCAGTCAGTGCTCTTACCCACTGAGCCATCTCTCCAGCCCAATCAACCAATCAATCAATCAATCAATCAATCATATGATGGTAATAGCAAAAAAAGTGGTGGAGGATTTTGACAAAAGTTCTTCCCAATCTCATCTTTTATGGGCTCAATAGAACTAGAGAGAACTTTAAAATATAACTAAGACCCAAATTCTAACTTTACAAATGGAGGAGGATAAAAGCTGAGGGGAATTAAAAGACTTGGCCAATTAATTCAGCAAAGTAGTTGAAAATCAAGATTAGAACACAATTTGCTATAACTCTTACTACATCATGACTAAAGCAATATTCTCTTTTTCCATAGGCATCAGCAGGCACTTATATACATCCAAGTAAAACATCTTTCCATATCAGTCTTATTATCAAAACTGAAGACTCTTTGAAAAATTTATACTATTTCAAGGGATAATCTGCAGTGGAGATGGGAATATTTACTCGTTTCTTATTCTATAGATTACTCACATAAAATTTAATGTTAGGCCAGCAATTCTCAATCTGTGGGGGTGCCAAATGACCCTTTCACTGGGCTGCATATCAGATATTTATATTACCATTCATAACTAGCAAAATTACAGCTATGAATTAGCAAAGAAAATAATATCATGGTTGGAAGTTATCATAACAAGAGGAACTGCATTAAAGAGTCCTAGCATTAAGACTGAGATCTCCAAGGTAGGTATCCTCATTTTTCGCATACAGAAGCAGAAATTTTATAGGGCTAAGTGACTGACTTAAAGTCTAATATCTCAAATATACAGCAACAGATTTTAATTCAATGTCTGGTGTCATGGTCATTCATATGTCAATATGCAAACATATTATTGATTGCATTTAATCAAAAGAACATCCTTTTTCATTTTTGCTTGTTTCCATGGCAGAGGTAAACTATAGGGAATTTGTTTGTTGTAATACATATAACCTTCCAAATGGTAAAACTGTAACTCTCTTTTAGAAACTAAAGGACCTTTAAATTTGCTTTTAAATCCTTTATTACATATTAAACCTTTTACCTATTATATAAGCTGTTAATAAAAACTAACAGCCAAAACCATTCAAAAGAGATTTAAAATATTCCAAATATATAATTAATATGTTTGCCAGAAGAAAAAGTTTATCTTCTATAGAGTAAAACTCCAGCCAAATTTTAGTGAATACTTATGGAAAAGAGACTGAGCTAATTTAAACTACCATCAGATTTCACCTGCTTGCCTTGCGTAGTCTAACAAATAGTAAATATCCTAAGTAGATAGCAATAAAATTAGTAACTTATCTGCAAAGTTTTCACCATACCAATACAATGTATGCATTCTCTCTCTCTCTCTCTCTCTCTCTCTCTCTCTCTCTCTCTCTCTCTCTCTCTCTCTCACACACACACACACACACACACAGTTTGTCTGATTTGGAGTTTTGAACTTGAAATTTGAAATTGAATTTGAAAGGGGAGGGGATTGGAGAAATGGCTCAGTAGTTTAGAGCAAATGCTGCTCTTACAGAGGAGTGGGTTTGACTCCCAGCACCCACATAGCAGCTCACACCATCTGTTACTCTAGTTCCAGGAGGCTCGATATCTTCTGGTCTCCACTGGTATCAGCAAACACACATGTGGTACACATACATACATGCAGTCAAAACATTCATACATATAAATTAAATGAAGCTAATTTTTAATTTGAAAAATTCAGAGCAACATATATGAAGCCAATTTATGTTATCTTCAATATTATCATTCAAGTTTGAACTATACACATTAAAGTGTATTTTATTAATGTTATAGTATGATAAAACAAGCTGGTAAATCTTTATGGGAGGCATATAATTTTGATTTTTGAGATGGTGTCTCATTATGTAGCCCTGGCTAGCCTGGAACTCACTATGTAAACCAGGCTGGTCTTGAAATTAGAGTCTGCCTCTGCCTCCCAAAAAGGCAACTATTTTATTTTAAGCAATGCCAGACTAAAAACATACAAATATTGAGTAATTAGTATGTTTTTGATTTGCTATGGGAAAGCTAAATAATTTATGTATGTACATTCTTTGTAGATGCACCCCATCAAGTATTGTGCTATCTAAAATAATAATTTTAAACTAGTTGAATATTAAAAAAAAAACAAGCTTAATAGTTAAGCTTTTCCAATACATGAGTTTTGCTGCATAACACCCTACAAATACTAATAATTAAAATGTCTTATTTTTTGAAACAATCTGGCTTATTCTTTTTGCATAAGCATCAAACATTTAGGCTACATTTAACAAGACAGGCTGACTTTTATAAAGTCCCTTCTCCTTATATTAAAGATTAAATAGTAAATAGTATCTAAGTGGTCTAAAACTATTATTCAAAAGTAAAAAGTTATAAAAACCAGACTATTAGTCCATCCTCATTATTGACAAATTCACTTCTTCTAAGACCAAACTGGATGTTACTCTAGATGATTTTCTTTCATCTTAGTTATTTGTCATCACTCAATATAATACTTTCCTACCCCTAAGTTCATGGGAAATGAAAAATCAAAACCTCTTTTTTACTTTCCTCTCATCTATTTCTTCTATTAAAAAGACTGAGAGCATTTGTATAATGGATCATCGGAGGACATCTGCATCTAATCTCTCCTTATGCAAAAAGATAAATTCCACTCTAAAGTATCACATACCAAATACATAATCCCAGTGTCATACCAGTGAATGCTGTCAGAGCCTTAAAGAATAGACTGATGGTGTATTTATTCTCAGAGATACATATTATCTGTTTCTAATACTTTGTAAAATGACTTCTCACAAAGGTGATTTAGTATATTTATGATTCCACAGTGTTCTTTCACCTACCTGAAAAAAGCCCACACTAAAATAGTTACTTGGAATGTGTTTCATCCATATACATATAAGCATGTATTTTCTTTAAAATAATAAACATTTGGCCAATAATAACTATTTCTCAATTTAAAAGAGATATGTTCCTGTGAATATTAAAAAGCCAAGATCCTACTGATAAAGCTGTAGGAATTTCAGCTTCTTTGGGAAATCTGTAAATTCAGATTTATTTTATTTACATCTATGTTTACAGCTAATGTATATTTTAGCAATTAGATATTTCTAATGACTGTACCATTATCAGTTTTTATACTAAATATAATGTTATGTATACATCTAACCATATACTTTGACTACCAATCAACTCCTGGGTAGAAACACATTCCCAAAGTCTTGGCTTGGCATAAGACAGTATCTTGCTTATGATTTACTCTTTAACTGGAAAAGCAAAATCACCTCCATGATGCAATAGATTGAAAAAAAAAAAGTTAAGGTCCAAAGAAACAGATTCAAATAAAGGAGCGTTCATATTTTTAAATTTATATGCAGGAAGATCTGGGAGACCTTTCTATAACATAGCTCTTAAAAAGGGGTCAATACATTTTACACCAAGACAAGAGGACAGTATTGTTCCTGGCATATATTTAAATAAATCCTCATTTAAACTTCAAGTTAAAAAAGAGAGGAATCCATTAAAGGTACATGAAATCCATTAAATAAATATATATAGACAAATTTGTTATAGCACATACCATCACATGCCAGTTAACATTACTAGACATTAGCAAACTATTCAAATTAAAGAAGACTAAGGAACATGCCACTAAGGGATCCTTACAATAATCAGGTTTTCAACTGTCAGTTAGACAGTTGACAGTTCACAATTATAGCCATTCATGAGTTCCTGGAATGCTACCTTCTGAGTTCACACTGGTCAGTTATTTATGGAAAACAATCTGTACTGTGCTCCATTTAGGGCCAGTGATAGTTTACATCTCCTCTCATTTATAGTAAAGGAATCTGTTAAATGTACTGGTAGTTTAAGCAAAGTTCGAATTGTTCACTATAAAAGTGGCTATGTAATTCTTTATCAATCATCATTATAACCATCAGTTTATACAAATTCAATGTGAGAAGTCTTAATGTGTAACCATAAATTTTTCTAATCAAAATGGCTGGAAAAATCTCACAACTTAATTACTTAATAATATAGGGTCAACAGGCAATAAGGACTCTGCATCACTAGCTGTTTAATAATCTCAAAATAGACTCCATATAGGCCTTTATATGGAACCAAACCATGACAGACTTCCAGTGTAGGAAGCTAAAACCCACCTTTTGTTAACTTCCCATAGTCCTGCCTTTTGTTTATAAACAAAAGAACTAAAACCTGTTTACTAAATTTGGAATTTAAACAAAAAATGCATATTTACAAGTATTTCCTTAGGATCTAAATGTGTTAACCTATTCAGGAAGCTTAAGACATTGATTCCTCAAGAATTCTCCAGTTTATATTGTATTTGAAGTATTATAAATGATACTGCAGATTTTAAGAAAGTCACATCAAATTATATTAAAAGTAATGTTTCTAGTTAGTACTGTTTAAGTTATTCATCTGAGTAATTTAAACATATGCCTGGAAAACTGTTATCCCCATGTGTTAACTTTAAAATGCCCTCTTTTACACAGACTATCCTTTAAACAAACAAGTAAACAAAACAAAACCCTATTTCTAATTAATGGATTCATTCCTTCACCAGGTGTGTTGGTCTAGTGACAAAACATCAAGTGTGTAAGATTACATCTTGGAAACTAGCATGTTAAAAAACAACGGAAAAACAGATAATATGCAATGCAGAATTAAGACTGGGGTAAAGTGGCATATTTAAAATGCGACTATACAAAATCAAACCCTTGAAAAGGATCAGCTGAAGAACAATGACATAGCACTATATGCAGTCAAAATATTCATATTTGGAAATAAAGATTTCTGAGATTACTAACTTTTCCTACAGTAAGGTAAAATAAATTTATCTGTAGAAATACTCAACAGGAATATGTTTCAGAGTTTCCATTTGTCAATAGATTTCTGTTTCAATAATATATTATTTTCCTTTTAAGTTCTGAAGACTATAACTACAGATGTTGTAAATTGTAACTGTGTGAAGAGGAAAGATGTACTTTTCACTCATAGGTTTTATGTGTAAAAGAGGAGATTGGGGGAAAAGTCATTAATTGAAGAGATACAGACAGGACAGTGTATATATAGATCAGAGAGGGCAAGGAAAAGATAATTTACTAAGAAAAGATAGGTTACTGCTAGCTAGAAAAGATAAGGTACTACCATCAAAGGTGAAAAGTAAACTCCACCTGCCTGTTATATGTGGTCCTACCCTTGAAAATAGGAGCAACTAGAGAATAGAGGGGGTTTTTTGTTGTTGTTGTTTTGAGTTGCTTATGAAGTCAGTTTTCTTTTTTTTTTTTTTTTAACTTGTAATCCCACCTATTAAATGTTTCAGTGACTGGCTAGTTGACTAACACACTTGCGAACACTTGAGCTCTCAAGTGCAACAGATTTTCCTATAACTTGACTACAAAAATCATGAATTCTGAATCACAAACAAGTGATGAATGAATTCCAGTAAGCATTTTTAAACTAGCAGAAATATATAAATATATAAAGTAAAACAAGGATAACTGGAAGTCAAAAGTTAAGGCTGCAAGAGACTAAAATATAGTAGAGAAGCTCTATTACTCATTGCATGGTAGTCTTATACAAACTAATGATTCTAGATCATACCAAATTTCGATCCTTTTAGCTCCTAAAATTAACCTCTCTCGAAAACATACAACACAAGAAGATACCCAACTCTTTTCCTGTATTTTTTAATGTAGTGTTAATACTGTAATTAAGTTTTTAACAAGGTTGGAATTATGTCAAAGGTCTATGTGACAGCTCCTAAAAGACAGACAAAAAAAACCCCTACAATTCCTGAGTAGGCCATAACCAAACATCACTGCTATTGAATGGTGTAGCAATACACTAACTTTTACCTAAACTATTAAAAAAGCATTCCTTACACTCTAGGTAGAGGGAGTTGGTTACAGACATTTTAAAACTATAGTTACTACTGTTTAAGCATTTCACACCTCCCTTCCCTACACTAAGACTGATAGAAGAATGTCCATTTTCCCAGTACTTTTTCTTTGCTTTTTTCCTATTTTGCTTACACAAAAATAATATCTTTGAGAAGTTACTGGGAATTCTCATGACCCCCTTCTATTAAAAGACTAACTTAGGGATAATCAAAGCTAGACTTCACACTTTATCATTCTCTTCAATCATCCCAATTCACTGATGGAGACTACTTCTATTCCATCGCTTCCCTGCCCCCACGAAAAGGCTTTCTGGTTTTCAGTCTTAAGAGTTCAAAACTAACTCAGGCAAAACTCTACCATAAACATTCAAAAGGAATTACTACCTTTAAAAAAGGACCCTCTTACTGAAGGGTGGGGGCAATACCAACTCTCATCTTTAAACTGTTAAGCTGAAATCAACCAAGTTGAATCACTATTTAACTGCTTAAAAAGAAAACAACAACAACAAAAATCCCGTGACTTTTGTCTCCTTACTTCAAAACTTTGAATTGATTTTTACCAAACTTAAGTTTCAAAAATAAAGACCTTAGTGGAAACTCCCAAAACTGCATCCTAAGCTATTTGGGCCAAGCAACTCTACCAGATATTCAAGATAAAGATTTACATACCTGTCTTCATCACCATCTACAGGGATAGCTATGCTGAATACAGAGGTGGCCAGACTGTTCATAGGTGTTAACTGAAGAGGGTTTGCCAGGGCATCTGCAACTGGAGGCTTCACAACAGGCTTATTTTCAGCAATGAGAGAAAGTGGTGCTTGAGGTAGGGGTTCTGATTTTCTTCTAGTATCGTCAACTTGCCCGACTAAAGGCTGGGTCTGAGTCTGAAACTGGCTTAGGTCAGACTGTGGTAGACTAGTTGGTGCACTGTGTGTGCCTTGCGCTAAGGGCGGACCAACTTGCTGGATGACGCTGCTGCTCCGGCTGACTGGCGTATGGCTGCTCAGCTGCTGAGACTGGCCCAGAGGCGCGGGGACATTTGGCATAGTAACAGAGGTGGTGGGCACACTAGGCACGCTAGGAACGGGTACCGCTGCAGGCACGTTTGGAACTCCGGGCACCACGGTGTGAGGACCACCAGGCACGGCTGACAGCTGACCAGTGCCACCCATCTGCTGCGGAGGCTGCACGGGCTGGGGCTGCCCAACCCCGGTAAGCCCGGAGCCCGGCGGCACCACGCCTCCTAGAGCAGCTGTGGCCACTCCGGCCGGCTGGCATGGGGCGCCCTGGCCTACGGGAACCGGACCCGGGGCCACAGCTTCACTGGGCTGGGCAGAGGCGCCCATCATCTGGGCACCCAGGGAGGAAACGCTCTGGCCAGAGCCCAGAGGAAAGCTGGCCGCGGAAGCAGAGGTCGCGCTGGCGCTGGTGGACAAGGGCTGCGCAGGGCTCGGCGGCTGCAGGGCCACGTGCGGCGCCAGGTACTCACTCTGGCCCGATGGCTGGACCGATAACAAATGCCCGGGCGGCATCTGCGGCTGGGGATAGGAGAATTGCTGCGACAACGAAGAGCCGACTGCCGGGCCGGGCTGGGCGGCTAAGGCCAGGGGCTGAGCCAGGTTGACATTGGGCGGCGGCAGCCCCTGACCCACAGGCCCGGGGAGGGCGCCGCCGGCCACAGCTCCCTGGAGCTGGCTTGGCTGAGCGGCTGCCGTCATTGGCTGCGGCCCGGTCGCCGCTCCCGGGAACGGTGGTAGCGCAGCCGAACTCGGAGCCACAGCCCCACCTACGGGCGGTGGAGGCTGGGGCTGCCCAACGCTGAAACTCTGCGGCTGGGCGAGAGTGGGCTGGCTCATTTTCTCCGACGGGGGTAGCTGTGACACAGCAGTCAAGGAGCTGTCAGGCCCCGAGTCCAGCCCGTGCGCCCCCTGCATGGAGGCCACCACCACCACCACCGACCCTCCGGTGGCGCCCAAACCGCTGTCCCGCTCCGCAGTCTGCTCCAAAGTACTGCTGTGTCGAATGCAGTCCCCGGACCTAGTGAGGACGCTGCTGTCTGAATCCCGCTCGTAGTATTCCATACACGTCCATCTGCCGCGCCGATACGGCTCTCCGCTCCCGTGGTCCAGTTTGATCACGCGGAAACGGGAACTACAAGTGGCGGGGGGCTGCGATGGAGTTGCGCTGCTCGGCCCGGGAGCGGACACCGGAGTGGCGGCGGCCGCCAGGGTCTGGGCGAGCGCCCCCGCCACGTTCCGGGCCGACACGCCGCCGCCTCCGTTGGCGGGCGCAGCCGAGGCGGCTGCCAGCTGCCCATCCAGGATGAGATTCGGGGACACGGTCCCGGGAGTTTCCGCATCCCCGACATTGTTGAGCGTCTCTTCCGAGGAGCTGCGCTCGCACACCTCCTCCGGGCCGTAATCCGTGGCCCGAGAAACGTCGAAAATCTCGGAGGACACGTCCTCCGTGCGCGACTCGTCCGGGTCGTCCAGGCTCTCGGTGTCCTCGGTGATGCTAGTGGCCACCTGGGCCGTGGTGACACTGGTGATCTGGAAGCAGCTCTTCTTCTTGGCCGGCATCTTGGACATGGTGGAAAAAAAGGCTAGAGGGGCAGAGGCTCCTCTGGGACCCCCCACCGGAAACCGAGAAGGGCCGAGCACGGGCCCCCAAAAGACAAAAGTCCGAGTTCGCGCCTGGGTCTACGGCCCACGCCGCAAGTCACGGGCTGCTCTGGGCGCCGGCGTCTCGGCGAGACATCCTCCTCCTCCCTTCTCACCTCCCGCGGCAGTGGTGCCTCAATTCAACCCGTCCGTGACGGCCCGAGCGTGGTTCAGGGGCGGGCCGGCTGCTCCAACAGCTCAGCCGCCGCGGTCAGTCCAGCCCGGCGCTCGGCGCGGTCAGCAGGCCCGGCTGGGGGTGGAGCGCAGGGCGCAGGAGGCGGCGGCGGCGGCGGCGTGAGGGGCGGTTCTGCCCCGCTCGGGCTCTCCTGGCCGGGTCCCGCGGCAGCTCCCGCGCGGCGACGCGGAGGAAGAAGGCGGAGCGGCGAGGCCGGGACCGGCGCTTCCTGACGGGGCTGGAGGTCCGCGGCGGGAGGCAGCCCTCCGTCCCGGGCTCTAGCCCGAGCGCAGTCCGGGGGCCATGCCGGCGGTGGCGGCGGAAGCCCGCTCGGGGGCGGGGAAGGCCGGCAGTCTGGTCTCCCTCAGGGAGCCACCCGCGGCGGCGGGCCCGGCCTCCTCGCGGCTCTGAGGCGCGTGAGGGGCGGCGGCGGCTGAAGGAACGGCAAGCGAGCGGAGGCGCTCGGCGGCGTGAGGGGACCGGTGGGCGGCGTCTTCCGTTTCTCCTCGGTGCGGCCGGCTCGTAGACTCCGGAAAAACTGAAATTCAAACTGCTGAAGCAGCGGCTGCAGCTCCCTCCACTCGGCCAAGATGGGGCTGAAATGGCCGCGCCAGGGATGCTGGGAGGAGCAGCAGCCCCGCAGCCGCTGCCGCCGCAGACTAAAATGCCGCCGCTGCCGCAGCCACCGCCAGCGCCGCAGCCGCCGCCGTTCCGTGACGCGCCGGCGTCGTGACGTCACCGCCACGCCCCCTCCGGTTTCCTGCAGCTTCGCGTGGAGGCTGGAGGGGGGGTTCGTGGGCGGGGCCAAGGGGATAGAGAAAAGGGAGCGGGTTCTTTATTTAAAATTGTTTTCAAATTTAAATTTCACGCTGCAGGTTCTTTAGGGGTTGAGAAGCCTGAGGACGGTTTTAATTTGCAAGCCTGGAGCCTCGCGCGGTTTTGGTGCCGGCGTGTGCAGATCCTGGATGACTGGAGGTCATGTGCTGGGTCTAATGTTTAGCATAGTCTTAGTGGAACCTGGGCGATTGGGAAGAAAAGTAGGGCGATCCAGCTCCAGAAGAGGTGTATGGCTGGAGAAAGCGAGCCCTGAAAATATATGTTGACCAGGATAGTCGGAGAAGTGAGATTTAAGAGAAACGAGGGTGACTAACATAGAACAGCAAGCCAGACTGAGTTAGAAAGATGATCTTTCAGACAGAAATTCTGACTATTACAACGGCGTCGGGGATGGTTACTTGCCCAGAGTAGAGTCGGTTTTCGACAAAGATTAGGAGTTAATAACATAGTCCAAATTTTCCTGGACTTGCTGTGGTTCAAGGCTGGAAGAGTTCATTTAAACTTTTCAGACGATGAACACGAAATCTGCTTTATAGGTTCCAAAAGTTGAAAAGCCTACTGTGTTAAGTGTAGCTCTTTTGATTCTAAGGTTCTTGTTAGAGCCATGTTGCTTGGTTTGCCTTGGATCATGCACAATTAAGAGAATACCTTTTTCTTCCAGTACTAAGTCAGACAGCAGCTCTGAAAGTGCCACTGAATCCATTTTGTAGCTACTTCCCAATCAAAATCGAATCCCCACCCCCGACTTTTTTTTGAGACCTGTTGTAGCCTAGGCTACAACCAAAATGGCCTTGTACTTGTAATGAGCTTCCTGCCCCTGCCTCCCAAGTGCTGGCTACTGTCTCCACATTGGGAGGGCTAGGGTGTTATTTTAAACACTGACCAGTCTTGAACTCTTGACATATGAAAACAACTCTCATTTAGCTAAAATCTGAGAAGTTTGCTGGAAATCAAGATGTCAGATGTATTGCAACTTTTAGAGATTATATCAAGCTGACTCGTTTAAAGTAGTTTACTCACTTCTCTAATCTTTAAAGAAGTCTTTTATCCAAAAACTGATTGAGAATTAAAATTTACACAGAATTTTTTTTTTTTAGATATTTAGCTGTAATTTATGGAGATAGATATTTTAAACTCAATAGAAACTGTCCTTCAAACCCAAGTGACAGAGGTCAGTATATAAACCAAAACCTCATTGTAACATCCCTGTTTCTTGAGGGGGCAGAGGAAAAAAGAAACTGTTGAGTGCTGGTATTATTATGGCTGAGATAGCTGATGGAATGCTTCATTTCTAAATCTATAATTTCAGTAATTTTTCAAAACAGTAGAAATAGTTGGCTTATTAAGCCAATGTGAATTTATAAGAGATTATTTTAATGTTGATGTTAACATTGGTGGGAATTGTTGACCATATGAGTTTCAGAAAAATAAATACCATATACTTGATCATGACATTACATTACCTTATAATGTAATGTATAAACTTCCCTTCGTGATTATTAGTGTGGTATTCTTCAGCCACACAATTAAAGGGGGAAGAGTAATCTGTAAGCATCCATTCTTAAACAGCAGGTGGTAATCTACTATGAAATGAAAGTAAACAAAACTAATTTGAAGAAAGGAGAACATTTAAGCTACAAAGGGAATAGAAAATGTTAAAAAGATATTTTAGGATTATAAAGTAAGAATATTTCGATGTTTTATGAAGTGTGTGTGTTTAACTGTTTTTCTTGAGAATAACATTTTCCAAACATTTAAAGACCCTACTTTTGTATATTTTCCCTTAAAAAAAAATTGTAGAACTCATGAAGCTGAGACAGATGGATGACTTCAGCCCAGGAGTTTCAGGCCTGTCACCTTCCTACCTCATTAATATCCTGTTTCTTAACAAGCAAGCAAACCCTAGGTTTAAAAAAGGAAAGAAAAAAATGAAGAGAATTTTATACTTTAGACTGTTGGGAAGAAATGAAAAGAATTTTAGGTGTAGGAATTTTGAAATCTATGTACAAAGGAAAAACTAAACTATTCCCAAACTACAAAAAGTATATAATTCATATTGTCTACGAGGAATTAAAATTCTAGAAATAACAAAAATGACAATAAATAAATAAGTAAATAAATCAAATCAATAAAAAAATAAATCGATGGCAGACTATTGGTGTAATTACCTTTGCTAGTGTGTAGAGAGTTGTTAATAAGTAACATGTTAGCCCTGTTAGGATTGGAGAGGTCCCTGGAGAGCCAGACTTAAAGGCTTTAATGCAGTTATGCTGGCTCTATACCTGTACCCACAAACCATGCAGGGGAGGCTGTGGGAGCCCTGAGCACTGCTCTCTTAGCCCTCGACTCGACCATTTGACGAACTTCTGGTACTTCCCCAAAGACTTCAGTTTTCAGAAAAGTCTGGGAAGTACATTTAGAAAGAACCACATAGGGAGAAAACAATCCTAAGAACTAAGGCCCCATTTCATTGATGAAAAAACAAGCCAGGCGGTGGTGGCGCTCGCCTGTAATTCCAGCATTTGGGAGGCAGAGGCAGGCAATCTCTGAGTTCCAGGACAGCCAGGGCTACACAGAGAAACCCTGGGGGGGGGGGGGGGGGGTGAACAAAAGGAAGGGAGGCAGGGAGGGAGGGAGGGAGGAAGGAAAACAAAAAACAAAAAAAAAAACAAAAAACAAACAAGCAAAAAAAAACTCAATGCTGCTATGTGAGCTTTTCATTATTTGTAAACAGCATACTTCTGCTAGGCCATTCATTGTCTGACAGATGAGTGCACCGAATCAATAAAAGATAAACAGTCGTGTAACCAAACACTCTATGGATTTTTTTGTTGTTGCTTTGTTTTGTTTGTTTGTTTTTCGAGACAGGGTTTTTCTGTGTAGCCCTGGCTGTCTGTAGACCAGGCTGGCCTCGAACTCATAGATCCACCTGCCTCTGCCTCCCAAGTGCTGGGATCAAAGGTGTGCACCACCACTGCCCAGCCCTAAATTCTTTTCTTTTGAAAGCTTTTATTTCCCATACCAATAATTAAAAAGTAATAAAAAAGAAAGGAAGTCGTGGAGCTGGGGAGCTGGCCCAGTGGTTAAGAGTACTTACTACTTTTCCAGATGACTCAAGTTCAATTCCCAGCATCCACATGGTGACTTACAACCTTTCGTAACTCTAGTCCCACTGTATCTGAACCCCACTTCTGGCCTCCATGGGCACTGCATGTGCATAGTGCCCAAACTTATGTACAGTCACACAGATTAAAAAAAAGAGAGAGAGAAAGAAAATAATTACTACATAAACCTTATTTTTCAAAGGAGTCACATTCTGTCATAGATGAGCTAGCTTGTTTGGAAACATTAATAGCTACTTCTAATAAATTAAAACATTTGTTGAATCTTTCATATGTACATAGTTACATATATGTAAACTAGGTGTATGTATAAGTATAATTATGCGTTGCTTAAAATAATAACTTTAAGTTATAACTTCAACACTCATAAAACACTGGAAGATATTGCTAGTTTCTAGGCTTCTAGCTTATCACCTCACTAATTATTAATACTATTCTAATACTATTGTTTTATTAGTAAAACAATTATATAAAACAAAATTGTTATTAAAATTGTTATAAAACCTTATAGCAAAACCGAACTCATTATTAGTAATAATGAATAGTATTAGTTACTATTGCCAGCTTACAATGTTTTTTTAAAAATATGTTTGTGTAGAAACTTGTATAAATTGGATTTAAATATAAAAGATGTTTCAGCTATTGTTTTTATACTTTAAGAAAAGTGCTTTCATATAGTGCTGAAACAGCACTTAAGCCTTACACATGGAAGGCAAGTGCTATCTCCCTAGACAAGTCTCCAGCCCCAGATGTTATTCTCCAGTGCTAGTCTGAAGCTCGTTCTAGCTTGACTCTGCCGCCTTTAGCAGGTAGAAGCCAGAGGCTGAGAAGCATAGGGCAGATCTTGAGTACCTTGTACTCCCAGTTGTGATTTAATTAAAAATAATTAGGTCTTTAGTCACTAGAAGCAAAGCATTTTAAACATTATAATGCTTAAAATCCTACTTTGAAAATATGACTTATTGACGTTGTAATTCATGATCCATGATCACATAAAATTTGATCGTTACTTAAAATGCCCATATAATGAGCTGTTGTTGGCAAATTAATATCCGTTCCCTTACCTGCCTCTAACTCTGGATCTTTAGAAGACAGAGAAGTTACAGAATGGAAAATATTAGAGGCAAATACAAAGTCACAATTAAAGCTGACTAGAAGAGCAGTCCAATTTGGGCCATTAAGTCCCTGGTTACAAATAATAAATGTATTTTCTTCAAATGATGAGAATTTTTTTTTTACCTTTCCTCTAAATTTCACTAGTAATCTCTTTTGGATCTTCTGTAGTCACTCAACAATTTATCTAATTCTAGACTTTAAATTAAAAAACATTATTTCTTATTGGAACTTCTTCAATACGATGGTTCTACCTTCTGTGATTGTTCATGTTGTCAACCTGACAGAATCCAGAATCTCCTAGGAGACAAACCCCTGTGTATGTCTGAGAAGGAGTTTCTAGATTAGGTTGATGAGGCAGGAAGTCGGACACAGAGTGGGAGAGGCACGTGGTCCATGGGGTTCCCGGCTGAATGAAAAGAGAAAGGAAGCGGAGCTTGCTTAATCTCGGCTGCTTCCTGAGCAACCGCAGATGTGGAGGTGGCATCCATCTCCCCTCTGGTGGACCAAGCCTTTAGACTCTTCCCTCCTTAGTTGCTCTTTGTCAGTCTCTCACAGCAAAAAGGAAATTAAATAATACACCCTCTGCAAGAAAAAAAATATCAACCTCTCCCCAGAAAATGTTTTTAAGAAAGATAAATTTTGTGGTAACTATTTATTTATATTATTAAAGTATTTGCCACTGGATTTTTAAATTTTAGCTAACTAGTATGTTTAAAATAAACAGTATTTCTCTTCTCGGTTTTTGTTGTTGTTGTTGTTGTTGTTGTTTGTTTTGACAGTGGCCCAATGTGTAGACCAGGTTGGCCTTGAACTCACAGACATCTGCCTGCCTCTGTTTCCTGAGTGCTGGGATTAAAGGCATGTGCCATCAAAAACACAAAGAAATATAGTAATTCAAATATCCATGTCATGTTCAGGCTCTAATGGAGCCAGCTGGCCCTGGTATTTCCTTCACGTTTTACCTTCTTCCGGTTTCAGTCCTACATGAATGAAGGTTAAATCTCTCTCTCTACCTCACTGCTGGCTGTTCTTACCGAGAACAAAACATAAAGAAAAGGAACCAGATTTGGGTAGAGATGATTCACAGACTGTGTTACTCCCCCTGGAACACATAGGTAGGTAACCCTTTTTTCAAGCAGGATACAAGAGAAGAAACGTGTTTTATTACAGTGTGCAATATAAATGTGAACAGATTGGTATAAATTCCAAACAAAAGTGAGACATATATTAAATCTCATCAATACTTTTGAAATTATGATAACTTTGATAAATCCAGTGCCTCGTAGATGCCATTATAAAGCATTGAGGTTTAAAAAATGAAAGAGGTAAGCCACACCTTTAATCCCAGCAGTAATTAGGCACAAGCAGGTAGGTCTCTGAGTTCAGTACCAGTCTGGTTTATGAAACAAGTTCCAGGACATCCAGGGCTGTATACAGAGAAACCCTGCCTTAAAACTACAACAACAAACCCCCAAACCAAACAATACCCCACCCAAAAAAATTTTATGAAATGGACAAAACAAACGAAAATGGATTACCCCAGGATGGCAAGGAACATCGTTTGACTTAATTATCCTGTATGTCACTAGTGTCCATCACTGAGACTGACACATTAGATTCTATGGAAGTATTTTGGAATACACTGGTCTTCCATTTATAACAGCCTAGTATTTTCATTCAACATTTTGAAAGTGAGAAACTAGGATGGTCAGAGTCATAGACCATCGGTACACTGGGGGATGTCTGCAAAGAGGATGATGCCTGCAAAGATGAACTTTTTTTTGTTGAAGAAAAAAAGAAAACAATTTCCTACTAAACAAGAGAAGTTACTTTATCTTTTTTTTTTTTTTTTTTTTTTTAACAGAGCTGAAGACGGAACCCAGGGACTTGTGCTTGCTAGGCAAGCGCTCTACCACTGAGCTAAATCCCCAACCCCACTTTATCTTTTCATTGAAACATTTCATTCATTTGAAATTTTTTAAAAAATATGCACATTTATATTAGAGTCTGTTGAAATCTGAGAATATAACTTTAGTATTTTACAGAAAACACAGATAAAATTTTGATCAGGAAAATACTCTGATAGCCATTTATTTTATTTTTTATTGAATATAGATTTTTTTCATACAGTGTATTCTGATTGTGATTTCCCTCCCCTGATTCCTTCCAGATCCTCTCTACTTCCTCACCCACTGAAATTCACACTCTTTCTCTCATTAGAACACAGGCAACTAAATAATTAATGATAATAACAATAAATAAGTTAAAGTAAAAACAAACTAGAGAAGGACAAAACAAAGAAGCAGAAAACAAAAGGGACAAAGAAAAAGCACAAGACATACATAAAAACCCTGGGATATACAGAAAACTTACAAAAACAAAATCAGGCGCCATAATATAAAAGGAAAAGATAGAAGGAGGAGGAAGGGGAGGAGAAGGCAGTGGCCCAGACAAAGAGTATTAGACAAAAACATTCTCCCAAAATACCATTTAGTTCCTTTTTTGTGTTGCGCATGGGATCTGCTCTTTAAGTATGATTTGAGACCGCACTGGAGAAAATGAAGTTTTTCTCTGTGAGCAGTTATCAGTTGGAGATAACCTCAGGGTTAGAGACGGGATTTGTATCTGCTTCCCCACTCAACACTGGGACCCTCTTTGGTTTAGCCCTATGTAAGCTCTGTGAATGCTGCCCCTGTCTTTGTGAGTTCTTTTGTTGTTCAGTGCTGCTAGGTCTAGAAGGCCTTGTTTCCTTGTGTCTTTCATTCCCTCTGGATCTTTAATCGTTCTGCCTCCTCTTCTGCAGAGTTCCCTGAACCCTGAGGAAAGGAATCTGATGGGGGTGTCTCATCTTGGACTGAGTTTTCTAAGGCATCTCACTCTGTGGATAATGTCTGGATGTGAGTCCTGGAATTTGTTCCCATCTACTGTAGAAAGACACTCCTCTGGTGATGGCTGAGCAAGACACTGATCTATGAATACAGAAGAATGTCATTAAAGTTATTTTGTTGCTATGTTCCTCCAGAATAACAGGAGTATTTTGCTGTCCCTGAAGTTCATGGGTTCCATGTTATGGACTGGCCCTTGATTCCAGTCAATTAGTGATTGGTGACTACTACAACTTTTATGCCACTATTGCACTAGTGCACCTTGCTGGCAGGTCACCATTGTAGATTTCAGGGTTTGTAACTATCTTGGTGTTTGTTTATCTTTCTCCTCCAGTAGTGAGCAGAGTACCATGAACACTAGTCAATAGGGGTGAAGGCTCTCTAGGTAGGTACCACCAGGTCAACTTCTCTATGTTCAGCAAGTTAATATAGGCATTGCCTTCAGCAATAGGGCTTTACTATCACTGTATGGAGAGCAATCAATAGCCGTGACAATACATATTGCTTGGGAATTTCCATAGGGCCCTTTGCCCAACAACTCAATTAGACGTAACCCATTCCTAGCACTGGAAGTTTCATTTGGTAGTAAGAGATATTTAGTTGGGGCTTTGTTGATCCTGTTATTTGGTGATTCTAATTTAGATCTCTGTCATAGTTTAAATATGCTTGGCGAAGGGAGTGGCTTTATTTGGAGGTGTAGCCTTGTTGGAATAGGTGTGTCACTGTGGGTGTGGGCTTTAACAGATTAAGGGATTTGGGGGCAAGATCCTACCCAGCTCAACGTAGATCCAGGCATGGTGGTGCACACCTTTTGGTTTTTTTTTTGTTTTTTGTTTTGTTGTTGTTGTTGTTTTTGTTTTTTCCCAAGACAGAGTTTGTCTGTATAGCCCTGGCTGTCTGTCCTGGAACTCACTCTGTAGACTAGGCCTCGAACTCAGAAATCCGACTGCCTCTGACTCCCAAGTGCTGGGATTACAGGCATGTGCCACCACCGCCTGGCTTTTTTTTTTTTTTTTAATTTAGTCCTCAGAGTGATTATATTGCTTGTGTACACAACAGCATGCAGAAGCTGTGGATGACTCATATTTCCAGTTGGGTGGGAGTACCCGCTTAGTCTTAAAGTATCGAACCAACCAGTGAATTCTGCTCTCTATCAGAATCAGGTGGAATTTAGCATCCTTATACTTTCTGTTGCTCTCAAGGTGCTTTCGTACACCAACCACTTTCTTAAGAGTGATCCTCAGAGAGATCAGGGTCAAGTCCTTTGGACTGAAGGAGTCTCAAGATTTTATTTCCAGTCGCAAAATGGACCTGTACCATTCTGAGGGTCTATGTGAGTCCCTCGAGATCACACTTATCTGGGAGGGAGTTTGTAAATCTGTTCCTTCACATTGTCAGACGTCAACTTGAGCTATGTGGGGACTCTATGGCCGTAGGGCAGGGCCGATTGCGACAGGCCCTTGCCAGGAGCATGCATTCGACCCATAATGTCGGAGGTCTGGAAACAAAGAGAGAACAAGGTAGGAAAACACCTTTAATCCCAGGAGACAAAGCCAAACAGATCTCTGAGCTCTTTTCCAGCCTGGGACAAAGCAGGTTCTAGGTGAAGAAAAGCTTAAATCCAGGCATGGTGGTACATACTTTTAATCCCATCATTACAGGAGACAGAGCCATAGAGATCTCTGAGTTCAAAGTCAGTCTACAGAGCAAATTCCAGGAAAGCGAAGCTTAGGCAGAGAGGGAGTTGGAAAACAAAAAGCTGATAATAGAGTAAGGGGAAGAGGTGGCATGTTCCAGCCCTAGCAAGCAACAAAATAGTTTCAGCCATGTGGCTCTGGTTTTAGAGTGAAAAATAGAAGGGACTACCGAGACAACTGATGCTGGTTAGCTGGAGCTAAGAAATTAGTGGTGATTAAGAAGAGACCAGCATCACCGAAGTGAAATCTTCTGGGAAATGTTTCCTGAGAGCACAAAGAAGCTGTGTTCGAGATAGCCAAGGTTGTACGTCATGCTACAGCTGTACTTGGTAATGTATAAAAGTCACCCAGGTGGTACTGGTTTTGAAGGCGTGAAGGGGTCATGAAAAGCAGCTGAGGCTCGGCATTGTGAGAGGCCATGGAAGGCCACTGAAGAAGGTGCAGCCTTAGTTGTACTTGATAGACCAGGATTGAAGGGGTCATGCAAAGGAGTTGAGGCTTGGCACCATGAAGAGAGCCTATGAGAGGCTATTGGCGAAGCCTAGTTGCAGTGGAATATCCCAGCATATTGGAGATGCCAGTACCATGGGATGATCACCAAGAACAGCAGCATCAGTAGAGTGGAAACAACCAGAACCTAGAGTGCTACAGAGGACCAAGTGGAGAAGTGGCCTTTGGAGGTGCCCAGAAGATCATGTATGATTGCTAGACACTGAAACAAGGAGCTGTAAAGCTGAACCTGGAGACACCAAGATTTTAGAGCTGTCAGAGCAATGGGATACCTGCTGAGGATAGCTACTAACAGGAAGTGGAACCAGCCAGAAGAAAGAACTTTGTTGCAGTCAACATAAATGAAAAAGGAGTGGAGATCTGAACACCACTTTGATATCAGACATGGAGATGTTTAGAGTTTGTCCAGCTGTTTTCCTGTCTTGCCTTGGGGTTATAGTTAAGTGATTGGAAGAAGAGACTTTGAACTTTTAACGCTGTTGAGACTGCTATAGACTACGGGGGTCTTTGGAAGCTGGACCAAATGTACTTTTTTAAATTATGCTATGGTTGGATATGGCCTCCTTAGATGCCTTGTTTGAACAAGCCTATGGGGGCCAGGGAGTGGAATGTCATGGTTTGAATATGCTTGGCCATAGTTTGAATATGAGTGGCACTATTTGGAGGTGTGTCCTTAATGGAATAGGTGTGTCACTGTGGTTGTAGGCTTTAAGACCTTCACCTTAGCTGCCTGGAAGTCAATCTTCCACTAGCAGCCTTCAGATGAAGATGTAGAACTCTCAGCGACTCCTGCACCATGCCTGCTTGGACGCTGCCATTCTCCCAACTTGATGATGATGGACTGAACCTCTGAACCTGTAAGCCAGCCCCAGTTAAACATTGTCCTTTATAAGACTTGCCTTGGTCATGGTGTCTGTTCACAATAGTAAAACCCTAACTAAGACAATCTCTTTCATATATGTATATATTTTAAGAAGGCTTTACTATTTTTGGTTTCCATACAGCCCCTTAAATAGTCTGTAGTGTTAGCAGAATTCCTTCCCTCACTGCATTCTTTCCTCCCCTTCATGTTTGATCTTCCAGTTCTAGCCACTCCCCAACACCACCTCAACCCCACCCACTCATTACTATCTGTTCCATTTCTTCTTCCTAGGGCAATTTTCCTCCCCATCACCAGTGTGGTTACATAGATTGTACCCTACTTATTGAAGACGTAGCAGCTAGCACCCTCATATAAGCAAATACATGCCAGACTTTTAACTGTCATTTCTAATTTTATTTGGTTCAAAGAGCACTGAACTATTTAAAATATTCGATACAATTGAAAGTTTAAAAAATGTATCCTTTACAGGGAAAAAAAATCAAGCAAATGGAATTACTGTAAGGGTAAAAAGTTCTTAGTTATGCTAGAATAACTATTGGTAAAATTTTCTGAATTCACAAATTAGTAAATACCTAGGTTTATATATATATATAAGGAGGACTCCTTGGGGTTCTTTTTCTCATCTGTTTGGTTTGTCTGTTTTTGTTTAAATACTAGTTCTCATTAGGGCTTGAATTTAGTGCTGACCTTGATCTACAGCAAGAGAGTCTCGCCATGTGATTCTAACTTTACATTATATTCTGAATCATTTTCAATCCCAGAGGCAGAATTGATGGTTGCTACAGAAGAAGTAGAACCATCACATAAATGAAGCCAAATCTGAAAATATTTTTCCTTGGTGCTAGTGCAGTTTCAGTGTAATGAGGACTCAGAATCATCAGCTAATGACCAAAGATGAATCATAGTCAAAACACTTTTTTTTTGGCATAGAATACCCAATGTTTCTAGCTGGTTGATAATTTTCATAGCAACCATGAAATTTGGCATGTCTTAAGCACTTTTCATTAGATACAGACCCCTTTGAAGCTGCTTATTATGTTCTGAAGTTGTCAAAAGAATCGGGGAAGATGGTGCATGAGCTCTCCTGAGCTGTAGCACTGCAGAGCATCATGTATCGCTGTTTAAAGTGTGCCGAAGAATTCCTCTGTGCTTCTCCAGCCAAATAGGAAGCTGAGGAGATGCAGCTGGAGAGATTCAGAAACACTGAACCAACTCAAAGTTAGAGTTTGGTCAGAAGTGTGAAAAATTGATGTATAAACTTACTTAGTCTTTGGAAGGGCAGTGAAGAAGTATGTAATATGAATAGGGATAGGAAAAATTAATAATAGAGTTAGTTCCATGAGTTATGGATTCATTAAAAGAGATATTACATTTAAAGGTTTTGTAATTATGTGATTACATCGATCTCAAGAAACACACAATTGTCTTAGAAGGCTGACATATAGTCTAGCTAAGAAATGTGAGACTCTATACAAAGAGCAAAATGTTACCTCACTAGTACAAGATAGTAGTTTCTTATTTTTAATTTTATTTTTTGGAAACTTCATACATGATTGCTGCATCTATATCATCCCTGATTGTTATTCTGTTCCAGAATAAAACTTTTTAAAGGATATGAGCAAATATTTATTTTGAACCATGGAATCACTAAATTTTATTTCATGAGATTAGCTATAATATTTACAAGTTGCTGAACGTATCAGGCCACCTATGACAACTGAAAACAAGAAATTTGTTTAAAAACCAGTTTGGAGATGACTAAATCCAAAGTTATTATGCATTACCTAAACTAGAGAAAGAAAGTAGGTAATAGTTTGTTAAAATAATGTTTTTTTTTTTTTAAATATCTGCATTCAGAGTGTAACATAAGTCAAATGTAAGATATTCTGGTGGCTTCTGTATTAGAAGAAAACCTCCTGAAGATGTTGGATAGTTTTATAAAATGCCTCAATTTGAATAAAATAATATTCCCTGGCTTTGGAATTACTGTGACTTAACTTTTTTTGTCTGAATAGACTTGATTTTATTTATATGTTTACTTATAAACATATAAACCTTGGTGGGTTTGTTCATTTGTTTGTGTGTTTGGCTGTACAGGGCCTCACAGATGCTATGCCTGAACTCTGCCACCAAGCTATGATTTAAGCATCTTTTAAGTTTTTATTCATTTTAGGACAGCATCTTACTCAGTTGTCCATGTTGGTTTTGAACTCACTTTGTAGCAGACTGGCTTGAATTTAGCATTCTTCTGATCTAGTTTCCCAAGAAGTTAGCACTAAACATTGTGGGTTTTTTTTGTTTTGTTTTTTGTTTTTTTTCCTGAGACAGGGTTTCTCTGTATAGCCCTGGCTGTCCTGGAACTCACTCTGTAGACCATGCTGGCCTCAAACTCAGAAGTCCGCCTGCCTCTGCCTCCCAAGTGCTAGGATTAAAGCCCGGCTTGTTTGTTTTTTAAAAAACTGCTCATTTTACAATGTTAAGGAAATATTTAAATACAAATAAAAGTAGAGACAGTTGCATAGTGAATTACAATATTGGTATGTTCAATAAAGCTTTTGGGATTTTGAAGGCTAGTCTTTTTTTTTTTTTTTAAACTATATACAGTGAGTTCCAGTACAGTCTGAACAGCACAGAGAAACCCTGTCTCTAAAGATTTATTTATTTATGATATATAAGTACACTGTAGCTGTCTTCAGACACAAGAAGAAGCATCCGATCCCATGACAGATGGCTGTGAGCCACCATGTGGGTGTTGGGATTTGAACTCAGGACCTTCGAAAGAGCTGTTGGTTGTCTTACCCGCTCTGCTGAGCCATCAGTCTTGAGTTCACAGTCCTCCTGCCTCAACTTCTGGAGAGCCCTCCCACTCAGCATAGTCTACCACACTTATTTATTGTATGGGGATGTGTGTCACATGTATGGGGATGTGCCACAGTACATGTGTGAGGATCAGGTGACAACTTGCTGGACAACTTCATTCCTTTAACCAAATGGGTCCCAGGGAACGAACTCAGATAATCAGATTTCGCAGGAAGCACCTTCCACGGCTAAGTAATCTCACCAGCCCCGTAACTGTGGTGTTTGTCTCTAAGGAAGAAAGATGAGCAGCACGGAGAGATGGAAATGAAATGAGTCTGATGGAGATGGGGTGAGCGTGCACCATGGGGTACTTTATAAGTATGGCTTAATTTGGTGTTTGCTACATCAACACAGAGAAATAATATTACTTACATAACAGTTTAGAGCAGTGTTTCTCAACCTGTGGGTCGCAACCCCTTGAAAATTCTCTTAATAGAATTTGAAAATAGTCATATTAGAATTCATAATAACAGTAGCAAAACTACAGTTATGAAGTAGAATGAAAATAATTTATAGCCAGGGGTCACCACAACATGAAGAACTGTATTAAAAGGTCGCAGAGTTAGGAAGGTTGAGAACCACTGCTTTAGAGGTAAAGAAATTAAGCCTCAGGAATTGAGGTCTGCCACAGGATTTAGGATAAAAGTCACACTTGAAATGGTTCTAAACAATACCCAGGTCTATGTCCCCTATATGACTCCAGTTCATAGTTGACAAAGCCCTAACTCACATGACCTGGGAAAGGAATCTATTTCTTCCCTGGTTTTGTTTCTTTGAAACCTCATACTGGGGTACCCTGTAGGGCCTCAATCAGGTATCGACGGATGTAAGAAAACAGACTGCTGGAAGTGAGGTGTCTGACCTTGATCAGAAATGAAATGGGCAGGAGGCAGCTCCTTTTGTGAGGAAAAGAAATGGACCAGTGCAGGCTTTGGGGCACACCACCTAAACTAGCCAACAGTGTTGGGCATCAGTGCTGTGGTTGAAGATAGCTCCTCAAAGAACTTTTTGTTCCTTTATACAAAAGACTAGAGGCTAATACTAGATGAAGAAATTTATTTGTCTGTCCTTAAGAACAGTGGGCATGGTGCAGGTCTGTCACTCTGTTTCTATTCAGATGAAGATGGGTCTTGATCTGGAATGTGTGTGTAACTGTCTTGGAATTAGATTCTCTAGGTCAGACTATTTCCACACAGCAGACGAGCAAATTCCCAGGATACCAGGCAGTATTTCTGTGAACGGCTGCTGCTTCCTGTCTGGGAGAACAGGACACTTTGCTTCTAGCCTCACTTGTACAATGGTTGGATAACTCACCTCTCTGGACCTGTTTTCCTTTCTCTGAAGGTAAAAATGCCAGACTAGAAACTCCTGGACCACTTTCCTTTCTTACAGTTCAGAGGGGGAGATGCAATCACAGGCCCTTTAGGAAAGGGAACAGAGATGTGGCAGGGAGACAGTTACCCTCAATGGTCTGCATATTGAGTATTCCAAAGATCTGAAAATTCATCAGTTCTGTAGACTTTTCCAGAAGTGACCCCTTAATACTTACATTCACTCATCTGTGTTAGAATTGTTAAAAGTTTTATTTAGGGCTGAAGCTTTACTAGAAGTTTGGTTGTTACTGTTGTTGTCTTTACCTCTTTTTGAAATTTTAGGTGTTCTGTATAGGTGCTTTCTAAACCACAAATAACTTTTGCCTAGCAGTCAAAAAATTAAACTCCACTTTCAAAAGTTATTCTAGAGACAAATGCTATATAAAATGCAAATGATGAATGTTTTTTTTTTTTAGTTTGTTTTGGGGTGCTGGGATGAAACCCAGGAACTTCCCAGTGTTTGGGGAGCAAATGCTCCACTGTGCTACCGCTAGATATTAGATACACAGGCAAAGTTATAATAGTTTAATTATTCACCTTTGTATACTTTAATGGAAAAGGAAGGCCAAATGGTCACCACTGCCCGGCCACATTAAGCTTTTCTAAGAGTAAATTCATAAGTGGTTACATAATCATAAGAAAGGTCAAGTATTTTTATTTATATACAAAAAACAGATTTATCTTCTTCTTTTTTTTTTGTTTTTAAAGAAAATCATGTTCTAAGTTTTATTTTTAAGTCTTCAAACCTCCTGAAAATTCAATGCAAAAATTTTAACTTTAAAAATAAACAGCAGATTGATCTACCTCCTGCCACTGCCGACCCGATTTAACGCTGGAGTATTTTCCTTTCCTTTATAGTAGTCAGACTCATGTATAAAGGTACACACACCTACAGAAAAGGAGCTCAAGGAGCTCAGTGGGAAAAGCCGTAACTCCTAAAGCCCGTAGGATCTCGAATTCATTAGTTAATAGATTTAGGATTTCATATAAACTTGAAAACCGAAGATAAATCCACACTCCAGATTTCCCTTCTTTTGGTGAGGTCTTGCTAACATAAATCCTGCATGTGTTGAGGTTGCCGAGATAAGCTATATATACTCTGTGGGTCTATGAAACTCAAAGCTAATAGAAGATGCTCACATCCTATCTGGGAACAAGAGAGCTCATAAAGGCTTTCCTTCTGTATGATTTCATTTGAAGTACAGAGTTGTGTCATTAAGCGAGACTGGAACCTTGTCTTTCTCACATTGCAGTACCTGCAACATGACAGGTACTCAATACATATGCTATATATTGGGCTGGTAGTAGGCTAAAGAAATACTGGCTTGCATATATGCATTTATAACATTCTCTCTCTCTCTCTCTCTCTCTCTCTCTCATTTTTTTTG
Source organism: Apodemus sylvaticus (assembly GCF_947179515.1). Taxonomy (NCBI): domain Eukaryota; kingdom Metazoa; phylum Chordata; class Mammalia; order Rodentia; family Muridae; genus Apodemus; species Apodemus sylvaticus. Next base: position 109,804,087 of record NC_067475.1, read on the forward strand.
AGACAGGGTTTCTCTGTGTAGCCCTAGCTGTCCTGGAACTCACTCTGTAGACCAGGCTGGCCTCGAACTCAGAAATCTGTCTGCCTCTGCCTCTCAAGTACTAGGATTAAAGGCGTGTACCACCACCACCACCACCACCACCACCACCACCACCACCACCACCAGGCTAACATTGATTCTCTTATAGTATACCCTTCTACTTCTTTTATATACCTGTTTGGTACTAACTGATGTATACTTGAGATATGGAAAAAGAATTATGCACTGCCCAATTTGTAGAATAAGATAAAAGTGTCCCTTTGAAAAGCAGAAGCTCGGCAGGCAGATTTCTGAATTCGAGGTCAGCCTGGTCTACAGAGTGAGTTCCAGGACAGCCAGGGCTATACAGAGAAATCCTGTCTCGAAAAAACCAAATCCAAAAAAAAACCACAAAAAAACCACACACACACACACACACACAAAAAAAAAAAAAAAAAAAAAAAAGCAGTTCAGCGCTGTGCCAAAACATCACAACACCACACCAAACCCAGACACTCTGAGACACATTCTCAGAAGTGCTATTTTCATCATGAAGAATGGTCAGGTCACATATACCAATCCTAATCACAATTCAGTATTTGGAATGAGTTTTGAATAGGCCACCAGAAGTGATGGCAGCAAGTCTGAAAATCTGGAAGTGTATTTTAAGGTTTATCAGAATTGTGGGCTATATTTGTGAAGCTCACAGAGTATGGCTAATGCTACAAGAAGGATTATTAGGGGGGAAAAAAAGGATTGTTAGCACTCAAGAATGTAAGAATGGAATCTAAAGTGATCTTGGAAAATTTGAGTCGTGAATTCTAAATAGAAGCACATGTAGGCATAGTAGACACATGTGTGAGGACTGTCTCGTGCAACCGTGGGACAAAGAATTTATAGAACGCTTGGTGCCGAGACATCACTCTGAGAACAAGTCTGACCACAGCCACCTGCCTACTCTGCTTTCTAAGGCATTCAGGGATTTTTTTTTTTTTTTTTTTAAAGATGAGAAAGGGCAGACACATATACAGCAGAGGACTGCCTGGTCTCAGTGAGAGATGATGCGTCTAACTCTTGAGAGATTTGAGGCCCTAGTGGGTGGGGAGGTTTGGTGGGGTGGGGACATCCTCTTGGAGATCATGGGATGGGGTGGTTGGGGGTGGGGAGAAGGAATGGGATGGGGAACTGTTGGAGGGCAGACCGGGAGGGGGATAACTACTAGACTGTAAAAAAAGATTAAAGGTGTGTGTGTGTTTGTGTGTGTGTGTGTGTGTGTGTGTGTGAGAGAGAGAGAGAGAGAGAGAGAGAGATTGAGATTGATTCCTGATGTATTGAAAAGATTTAAGAAGGGGGCTGGAGAGATGGCTTATCAGATAAGAGCAGTGACTGCTCTTCTGAAGGTCCTGAGTTCAAATCCCAGCATCCACATGGTAGCTCACAACCATCTGTCATGGGATCTGATGCCTCTTCTGGTGTCTGAAGACAGCTACAGTGTACTTACATATTATAAATAAATAAATCTTTAAAAAAAATCTATGCTTTAAAAAAAAAAAGAAAAGATTTAAGGAAAAAAAAAACGGAAATAACTGGCAGTTAAATTAGTAGTAGGCACTAGAAGATTCAGCAACATCTGACATCTGATGTCGGGAGACACAAGATGTGAGCCACAAACAAAAGGTGAATTATAATATGCATGCTATAGAGCTTAGCTATGGAACATTTGCATCCTTACAACAATGTATGTCTCAACTAGTAACAAAATTCAACAGGCAGAACCAGTCTGTCAATCAAACAAATGAACAAACAAAACAAAATTATGAACATTTGAATGAGATTGCTGTTGGAGTGGGAGAGAAGGCTTAGGGGAAGGTTCAAGGAGGCACTATTTTCTCACAGTAATCCTTGTGGGTTGAGTTCTTTATTTACATATACTACTTTGATTACAACAAGAAAATAATAGGAAATAAGATTATTTGGATAAATAAAAGTGTAATTAAGGGATGGCTATCCAGATGTAGGAAAGTTTTCACAGGGTGATGCCAACTGCTTGTTGTACTGTGAGGTCAAGACTTTGATTAGAGTGGACATGAAGGCTGCCAGGTGAAGAGGGTCAGATTTTGGGGATGCAGTCCGGGAGTGGCTGCCCATGGTTCTGTAGGTGGTGTTCTTTCACTAATGCACACACGGGTAATGCTTAAATGGATTCAGGGTATTGCAGGGAGAGATAGAGGCAGAGGCAGAGACAGAGAGAGAGAGAGAGAGAGAGAGAGAGACAGAGACAGAGAGAGACAGAGAGAGAGGGAGAGAGAGATTTGGAAGGGAAAACAGGAGTTGGAGGTGAGGGAATGGAGGATTGAATTTATCTAAACATGTTATATGCGTGTGTGGATAAAGTACTTTTGATTCATTGCTGTGTTCTGTGTTCTGCTGAGGCCAAGTCTACAGGAGTTCCTAAGCATAGACTGTACTTCCTTTTCTGGAGCTTTGTGGGGCTGGCCCATACATACACTCAGCAGGCTGGCATGGGTCATTGTGTTAGCTCAGCTGGGGTTCTTATGACTCTGTGGGCCTCTGGCGAAGTTGTGATGGGAGGACCACATACTGGATTTGCAGACAGACAACCTAAGGTTAATTTCCAGCTCAATCGCATGCTATGTATGTGACCTCAGAGAAGTTACCTCACCCTGAATCTTAATTTCCTCATCTGTAAATATAGGCCTACATGATATCCAGCCCATAGCAGTGCTGAGTGATTAATAAAGCAATGCTTAGAAAACACTTGGCGTATGCTCAAAATATGTCAGTTCCTGCATCTCCGAGGTGGCAATCTCCCCTCAGGTACAGATCAGGAATTATTTGTGTGATGATATCTGTTTACCTTGAACATAAGCTTGTAGGGAAATAAAGTGTATGTTTAGGGTTCTTGTTTGTTTGTTTGTTTTTTTCTTAGCTATGGCTGTCCTGGAAATCACTACATAAACCAGACTGGCCATGAACCCACAGATTCAACTGCCTCTGCCTCCCGAGTGCTGGGTTTAAAGGTGTATGCGCCACCCTGCCTGACTTTTTTAATATTCACCTGTTTTTACTTTTGTGTGTTGGAAAACAATTGCTTCCCCCATCCCGATATGGAAATGTTTTTAAAAGTTTATTTGTTAAAATTTATAGCTATTTGATGTCCCATAGATACAGTGAGAGAGCTTACTAGTTACATATGGCCTAGAACTGTGAGAAGACTTCAGAACTACTGGAGGCCTGTGGGTAATGGAACAGTCAAAACATGCCTCAGCCAACCAGGTCTCCCAAATTGCTACATAAACCTTTGGGATCCTGTGAATCACAGTTTATAAACAACTATTTCATAGATACAGGCATTTCCCCTAGGGCATTGCTTATGCTAAACTTTGAAAAAAAAAAACATTTTTTTTTTCTTCTACTATTGACTTCAGCACCTGGCTCAGAAAGGTGGGGGAAGGAGAGAGAAGAATGCTCCTCAGGTAAGGATGAGGCCCTTGATGAAGCAGTCAAGTGTTGAAGGAAAGCCCTCCTAAGCTGCCACTTTCCAGCTGTGCCTCATTGTCTAAAGTGCCTTGGCTCAAATCCACTTGAATACAGCTTAGCGCCTTTAACAGGAAGTATATATTTTCACTTTGAGACTCTTTAAATAAAACATTTTTTTTTACATACACATATTTTAATTGCAAAAAGTAAATACTTTTCAGTAATAATCATCTACCGTACAGTAGATTCTCACCTTTGATCTAGGGGAAGGGACATGAAACAGCTAACTCGGAGTCCATCCTCGATCTTCCTTCAGCAGCTGTCAGTAATCCAACAGTTGTCCTCAGCAGGCTCTTGCACCCAATACCCTCTGGACACCAAGTCAGTAACTTTGAGAAGTCCTATTGGTCTGTTAAGACCGAAGGTGGAAGCCTAATTTAAGCCGGGTGGTGGTGGTGCACGCCTTTAATCCCAGCATGCGGGAGACAAGAGGCAGGCAGATTTCTGAGTTTGAGGCCAGCCTGGTCTACAGAGTGAGTTCCAGGTCAGCGGGGCGGGGGGGGGGGGGGGGGGGGGGGGAGCCAAACAACAACAACAAAAAATACAAACAAACAAACAAACAAAAAAACAAACCTGATGCAATGGCTGTAAGCAGGGCACCACCAATATAGAGGAAGGTAAAGTAACTTCAAAGGCCTCTATAGGAGAACTAAAATCTTAATCTCAAAGTCAGAGAGGATTCTTAAGTCCTATGGAAGATATTGCAAGGCAGAGCTTAGAACCAAGTGCACGCTTGGGCAATGGCAGGCAGATCCATGGGCTGGAATGAGGAGTGGGTATGGGAAGGGAGTAGGAACTGAGGAACAAGGAATTAGAGAATATCCCGTAATAAATAAGGGTGATCAACTCCTGGATAAACTGGGCAGAGAAACACTGGGAAGGATGGGTGGCAGTGAGCAGAGAGACTAGAGAGTCATCCCCACGATGGGTAACAAGATCTTGAATTCTGAAGTGAGCACTCCAATCAGGGCTGGCAAGTTACTACTAATCTCTTTAAGATCTAAAGTACCATGTGAAACCGTAACTGTACTATGTGTCCTAGCTTTGAGCCTATTGTGATAGCCCACCTGCGACTGAATGAACATTCTTGTGGCCATCCTAGGTCTACAGTGGGTACAGGTTACCACTGCCAAGTCCTCTCATGACTTCCCAGAATTTATTACGAAAGCTATTTTTAGAACAAGCTCTTTTTTAGTCTCTTTAAACATCATAAAATAAACTTAGCTAGCCCATTCTGTTCCCTGTACGTGCCCTAGAAAGACTATTAACTTTGGTTCCAGTACAAAAGTTAAGGTCAACATAGTGTTGGTAGAGCGGGGACTAAAAACATCTTTTACTTTATAGGCATTCCATGTAGAAGAGTGACTTTCTGGCTTCATCCCAGAATTTTTGGCATCCCTGATCCAGGATACTGTGGAATCTAGTACATATTTCTTTCAGTTTTCATTATCAGGGATGTCTGATTAGAAGTATAAATGTTCAGCACTGATCTTTACTAACTAACTATGCTAAACCCATCAAAGAGACAGCTAAGGAAATAATTTCTGGGAGAAATTTTACTGCTCCGTGGTGCTCCTCAGGCAGGAAATGGCAGGAAACAATGTATTGTGGAGCACCCCCTCCCCTCCCTGCACAACGTCCCACGGGATTTGGTGTGTCCTTCATTGTGTTAAATTTTGCTTTCCAGCTGCCTGTAGTCCACATTTTTTTATTGTTCCTCCCTTCAGTATAATTTGATGAATCAGTTTCTCAGACACAGTCTTTTGTTCTCTCAAGATCACTTTTCTCCCAGTTGAGGGAAAATTATATTTGAAGGGGGAAAAATTAAGTAGCCCAAAGTATTCTGACCTATGAAATAGCCATGCTTGCAATATGGAATAGTCATTAGATAGTTTCAACAATACCATAGGATAAGTCCGGTTGTTTCAATAAAAATAGGGGCTATCAAAACTTTGTACCACTTTAAGATGCAGCTAAGTTACAACCTGAAAAGAAAATCCAATTTGTAGAAGATCGTCCTTTTTGTTATGCATGATTTCTGATTTCTTTTTTATCCTGTTCTCCCTGCTCTCCTCTTCCTTCTCCACATCCTTTCTTCATTTGAGGGAAACATGTTTTCCTTGCTCCTAGTAGAATAAAATACTTTTTGGGCAGACTTAGTAGTTTTACATTAAACAACTGAATATTAAAAAAAAAAAAAAAAGCCAAAAACAAAACGCCGATATAAGGTGTTGCTCAACCCTGGATGCATACCAGAGATCAGCTAAGGGAACCGTAATGAACTCTCAGTGCACACACCCCATCCTTAGAATTACTGATTTGACTGGTATGTGGTAACTTGAATGTTCACATCTGTATGCCCCTCCAGGCTGCGTCTGATGGATAACAGAGGTAAGGCCTCTATCGCTAGAGTCCTCTGCAAACAAACACCAGGTTTCATTTCAGCCTACCAGACAAAAACCTCCCTCTTCCCCACTCAAAAGATTTCTCTTGGGGTAACTGCCAGTCAAACACCGTGGTTTTCAAAGCCAGAGAACCAAGATGATCTATTACTGTAGGGAAACTATAAAATACTCACTCTACCTCGCTACCTCCTTCCCCCTCCCTCCTCCTCCTCTCTCCCTCTCTCTCTCTTTCTTTCTCTTTTTCCTTTCTTCCCTCCATCCCTCCTTTCCTCCCCCACTATCTCTCCTTCTTTTCTTTTCTCTCTCCTCTCTCTTCTTCTACCTTGGTGCAAGGTGGGGCCCACCATGTGCCAAGCACACGCGCTTTATCACTGAACACATACTCCCAGTCCTAATCCTCATCTTAAAAATCTTATTTTAAAAATGTTTATTTTTCTAAAACTGAGGTTATTGTACATGAAATCCATTCAGACAACAAATTCGTGGGTGGGGGGACAGAACAGAACTCTTTTCTTTTTTTCAAATACTACAAATATTTATTGGGGATTTTATTTAAAAAAGAAACACGCCTTTAATCCCAGCACTTGGGAGGCAGAGGCAGGCGGATTTCTGAGTTCGAGGCCAGCCTGGTCTACAGAGTGAGTTCCAGGACAGCCAGGACTACACAGAGAAACCCTGTCTTGGGGGGGGGGGACCCAAAAAACAAAAAACAAACAAACAAACAAAAAACCCAAAACAAAACACATTTGATGTTAAAACTAAGGCAAGAGAAGGACACTCACATCCTCAATCAGACATCCCTCCAGAAAAACAAAATGGAGTTTCTGAGGTTTGTCAAGCCAGTTGTGCCTTCCTTGCACATACCTGTCTCTGCAGACACAAAGAAGGAACACTACCCAATTTGTTCTATGAAGCCTCAGTTACACTTATACCTAAACCACACAAAGATCCAACAAAGAGAACTTCAGACCCGTTTCCCTTATGAATATCGATGTAAAAACTCTTTTTCCATGATACAAATCCCCAGATTCTCTGCTTTCAATAAGTACAAGTCAAACATTGGCTTTCCGGTGTGCACCGGTTACTGCAGGTTATCTAGAGCCAAGTATGAGGTCTTCCAAGATGAGTATCTTCTACAGCACAATTGTTCTTCATGTAATAGTTAATCTTAGAATACAGTCTCTCTGTTTGCTTCCATGTTCTTCCCAGGGTTCCTGATTCAGCTTTGTCTTCTAGTCCTTTCTCTTAGTAAAGTTTCTCAACATCTTTCTAAGAGATCTGCCTCTGCCTTACAAGTGTTGGGATTAAAGGTGTGCTTCATCCCTAGTTACTACAGTTATTTTTTTTTTAAGTACATGCAGTATTTACGAATTCATGACATACTGTCTGAATGTACTTTAAACTAGCCCGAAGGCAGGCCTGGTGGTAGAAGCCTGTAATACTAGCTATTCAAGAGGCCTAGGTAGGTCGAATAGAAGTCCAGGGCCAAACTGGTTAATTTATGAAGACCCTGATTCATAAGGGAAAAAGATAGCTGGGGATGGGGTAGGGGGTGGGGTAGGGGTGGGGTAGGGGGTGGGGAGCCTATAGCTTAGTGGTGGAACTCTTGCCTAGAATGTACAAGGCCCTAGGTTCAATTCCCAGATTGTAAAAACAAATGAGACAAGACAAAAACCTGACTTGATATATTTAGTTACACATATTAAGCAAACAAAAATTCAACCAACAATGCACACAGAGAGACAGATACAGAGAGAGACTGAGGGACAGAGAACTAGAGAGGAAATGGATGGAGATTGAACGTGATGCTTGGCTAGGACTCAACAATGTTGGATTAGCATCCTGGATACATGAAGGTAAATACTTTTTTTTTATATTTGCATTTTTTGAAAAAAAATTATTTTTATTATATTACTTATTTGTGTGTATGTATGTATGTATGTATGTGCAAGTAGAGACTAAAAGAATTGGGTATTGACTCCACTGGATTAAAGGTATAAACAAACAGTTGTGAGCCACCTGATGTGGATGCTGAGAACTGAACTCAGGTCCTCTGGAAGAGAAGTGCTCTTAACATCTAAGCCATCTCTTTGGTTTCTTACATTTAATTATTGTTTTTGTTTTGTTTTGTTTTGTTTTTTTCATACTAAAAATGTCCCTCCTCCCCGCCCCCAAGACAGGGTTTCTCTGTGTAGCCCTGGCTGTCCTGGAACTCACTCTATAGACCAGGCTGGCCTCGAACTCAGAAATCCCCCTGCCTCTGCCTCCTGAGTGCTGGGATTAAAGGCGAGCACCACCACTGCCTGGCACTAAATAGTTTTTAAAAATACTTCTGATTATTTACGGATCAAGTATTTAAAAAAAAAAAACTTTAAATACCTAGCTTACCATAACCAGGATAGTCCATACCACAACTCAGGCTGGACACTCTTGTGAATGCTCTTCAGGAAAGGCCTCTCCTTAGGCCTGCACCTCTGTCCTCAGTCACTTCCTCCTTCCCTCCCGTGCTATCCCCGCCCCCATGTTTATCTCTCCACGCCAAGGATTATGTTCCTAGAGTTAGCATCCCCTGGTGGCTTGCTTTTCTTGTCATTTCCCAAAACTTCCCTGATAGCAAATAGCTAAAGCTATTTCACACCCTAGGCTGCCTGCTAATTTTGCTACAACTTGCCCAACAGTCCGGCTCTGGGATGCTGCCGGAAGGGCCAGGAAAACAGTTTACTGCACGCTTGCTTGATTGGCCTCTGATAGCGACTCTGGCCCCGAGGCTGCATCCTGGATGCTTGTGCTCTGTCACTGTCTTCCATGAGTGAATTTCAGACACTGTAGATGGGGGGGGGGGGGGGGGGGAGGTGAGCTTTCTTCTAAGTTCTGCCAGGCCCAAAGACACCATCCCATCTCTTTTTTATTTTTTATTTTTTTCCCGAGACAGGGTTTCTCTGTGTAGCCCTGGCTGTCCTGGAACTCACCCAGACTGGCCTCAAACTCAGAAATCTGCCTGCCTCTGCCTCCCAGGTGCTGGGATTAAAGGTGTGTGCCACCACCGCACGCCATCCCCTCTCTTAAGCCTTCTTGCTCATCCAGAGAAGTGGAAAGTCTACCTGTAGGTGTCAGGGTCCCTAGGGGAGTTTCTAAAATACATGTTTAGTTTTTGAGCTCTGTAGCCTTTTAAAGTAGGTAAGCTTCTCTGGAAGTCCCTGAAGCAGTTAATCATAGCTGTAATCTTCTGCTGATGCTGATGTGGTGATTGTACAATCTTTTTATTGCTTTTTGTGACAGGCCCAGCACCTGGTTTGCACCGTTGTACAGGTGAGAAAGGCCTTCTCTGCTGTGAGAGAAGGTGGTTGTTTCCCTAGACAGCTTTCTGGACCCCCGTCCTCAGCAGGGTTAGATATTACATCAACACTCCCCTTTCCTCTAGTGCTCTGTGACCCACATGTCAGTATATGGAGAGCAGTGGTCAGTGCGGACAGCGAGTGCTACAGTGTCTGCAGCTGCACTATTTTGACTTATAGTCAGGCGTGGGTTAGATACTGGCGAACAAGTTCTGGAGCCCTGGACTGAGAAAAAAAATGGACAATGGCTTCTTGTGTCTTCTCTCTCTCTCTCTCTCTCTCTCTCTCTCTCTGTCTGTCTCCACTTCCAGCTTTAAAGGAGTCGAGGGGCAAATCTCTCAACACCAATGGGCCTCTACTGCAGAAGAATTAAGCATAGGACTGTCACTCTCAGGACTGGGGCTCAATACAGTGACAGCAGGAGGGTGGGGCACGAGGGAGCAGATCTGGGGAGAGAGGCTGCTGGTGAAGAAGCAAGGAGAGAGACAGAGAGACAGAGAGAAGTTACCCTTTCATCTGCTTGTGAAAAAACATGGGCTATCCTCTGATTCATGTTTTTTACTAAACATGTTTCATTTACTAAACTTTCAGTGAGGTCTTTTAAATGTCTAGCTGGCAAGTACACTATACACTAGGATCTTGTGAAGAAAGCAGAGCGGACTGCAAGATTTCCTCAGAGAAGCTCCTGAAGCCACAGAGGCCATCATTTTTGGCATACTCAACCTGAGCCAGGCATGCGGCACCTTGGCAATGTATTTCATGGAAAATGTGTTTGCTTCGGTTGATGTTCTCGCTTAGTTTTCCATGTCATTCATGACAATTGTCCAAATATTTCTCTTTGCTAGGAGACAACGGCTTCATGTTGAAAAGGCTGATTTGCTGTTTTTGTATGAGTGCTGGCAGGAACATGGATGCTACTAATAGTCTACAGTGATTATGTGCTTATTCAAGAAAATCCAAGAAACACAGATTAAGTACAAATAAAATAATGGAAAGCATATTTGCCAGGATTTTCTAGAGTAATTAGACTCTATGAATGAATGAATCTGTATATATAGACAAAGGACTTATTAGACTTACAGGCTGTGGTCCAGTTAATCCAACAATGACTGCCTGTGAACAGAAGAATCCAATACTTGCTCAGTCATGAGGCTAGATATCGCAACTGGTCTTCAGCCTATACCAGGACCCTGAAGAAGTGGGCTCTAATGTCAGTGAAGGAATGGACTTGCCAGTGAAGGCAAGAACAAGCAGGCAAAGAGAACAAGTTTCCTTCTTCCAGGCCCTGTATATAGATTGCCAACAAAAGAAGTGGTCCAAGTTAAAGATGGGTGATCCCACCTCAAAAGATCTGGATTAGAGCTTACTTTTCCCACCTCAAATATACAGTTGAAAGTGGGTCTTCCCGCTTCAAATGATTAAACTAAGAAAAAAAAAAATCCCATACAGATATGCCCAGTCATTCAGGTTTTAGTTATTTCCAGATGTGGCCAAGCTGACAACCAAAAGTAGCCATCACAGTAGGCTTTTCCCCTGAGGATCACTAGCCACATCTGGAATGTGTGCGTCTCGGTCAGCCTCCCATGCAGATTCTCGTTCTCCCTTCATTGGGATCATGATAATTATTTCCTAGCACTCTTCCCATTTAACACTGTCCCATGGGTATAAACAGTCCTAGGTGTTCGAGGAAAATGAGTCTCAGAGATGAGTATCACTGTAACAAAACATAGGGAATGACAAAGTGAACACAACCACATCATGTTTGCATCCTGACAGAGGACCCCAAACACTTCCCCTGTGCTCCCTTCTAGGTGTTACCACCATCTTGATTTCCAAAGAAACATTCCACCCATCTCTAGACACCAGTTTTGTACTTCATATAAGCAATATCGCTCAGTACCCACTCTTTTATTTGTCTTCCTTCCCTTTGCTTTATTTAGCTCTCTCTCTCCTGTCCTTCCTTCCTTCTTTTATAGTTGTTCTATCATACATTTGTGAGACTAATTCAGTGCTTTGATGTGGTGATGGCATGCTTGTTTTCATTATTATATGCCACTCCATGAAACACATCATAATGTAATTAGTTATTCCGGTCTGGATGTCCTTTGTGTTGCTTGTGACAATGTACTAGATTTCCACTTGTTTCATTTTCAGACATGTAGTCCAGGCTGGCCTTGAACATACTTGGTAGCTGGGGAGGAACTTGAACCCTTCCTGACCCTCTTCCTCCTCCCCTATGCTGGGATCAGAGGCATCAATGACAGTGTACCTGGCTGAGCTCTATTTATTTTACTTTCTTGGCAACACTTGATATTTTCAGTATAAACAGCCCAGGCCATTAAAAGGAATTACTTGCAGTTTCATTGTCTGTGCAGATAAGGTCTCTGTGCTAATTCTTTTTATGTAGTTTCTCCAGGAACCTGTGAATTTTATTTCCATTACACTGTTGATGTGCTCACTTAAAGACGCAGAAAACCCTTTTTACTTCAGTGAGTAGTTACTTAGTCTTTGGTTGGCTGGTCTGGTTTTTATATTGATTTATAGGAGTTTTAGAATACATTCAGATGAATCATTAGCCAGATAATGAGATGGAAACATCTTCTATTCCCTTGCTTGCCTTTTCACTCTTAATGTGGACTTCTCATGGATAGACGCTGTCAGTGTGACCTGATTTATCAATAGTTTTCTTTTCCTTCTATTATTTTGTGCGTTGTAGTTGAAGACTCTATGACTACCCTCTAAAACAGATCATGAAGATACTTTCTTATGCTTCCTTCTAATAGATACATTTGAGCCCACAATAAATCTACAACTGACTGTATTTATTTATTAGACATAGTCTCTCCATGTAGCCCAGCTAGTTTCAAACTTAAGATCCCCCTGCCTCAGCAATTCTCCCCACTGCTTATAGTTCCCAAGGATTATGGGTCTACATCACCATACCTGGATGCATAATGTACAATGTGAACTGCAGAACCAAAGTTCCTTCTTTAGTTGTGTTTGAGACAGGGTCTCAAATAGCTCAGGCTGCATCTGGGCTAATGTTTATTAAACTTATTATTTACTCTGTACATTTATGTATACACCTTCGTGTATGTGTGTGTGTGTGTGTGTGTGTGTGTGGTGTGTTTTCTCTACTTCTACCATATGGGTTTTAGGAATGCAACTCAGGATACCAGGCTTGGTGGCAAGCACTTTCCCCTGCTGATCCATTCTGCCAGCCTATTGAACTTCAATGTAGTCTGAAACTGTCCTTAAATTCTTTATGCTCCTGCCTTGACCTCCTGAAATATTACTGGGATTATAGGCATCAAACCTGCTCAAAATTCTTTTTCCTCTGGGTATCTAGTTGATCCACTGTCATTAGTTAAAAAGAGCATGTTTTCCATTGGTCCATGTTTTAATGTGCCCATGATACTCTATTATGAGTTTGACATTTAAACAGTTAGAAGATTGTAGTTAATTCAGTTTTTAAATGTATTCTTCCTTGACATTTGGCTTCAAGTGACTTTTAAAAAAAGATATTGTCAGAGTTAGTGTTAAAGTACTCTATATATTATATAAAAATGGTATCAAGATGCTAAAAACATGCAAACATTTGGTAAATTTGATGAAATTCTGTTGTAATTCCAACATTGCTGTTATAAGTCAAATAAAAGGTAAACTTTAAACAGTGAGTGTTGCCTGGAGACCTTGTGTATTTTCCATCACTGCTGTGGTTTGGATGTGAACTGCATCCCACAGGCTCCTGTGTTTGAACACCTGGTTCTCACCTATTGGTGCTACTTTGGGAGGTTGTGGGAACTTTGGTACACTGGCTCTTAGCTGGCACATGTTGGCCTCTAGGGATGGACCTCTAAAGGTGACACCTGGTTCTTGGCCAAACTCTTTCTATTTCCTGGTCCACCAAAATAGGAAGAAACTACACTGCAAGCGCCAGCTGCCTCTGCTGCTGTCTCTTCCTCGCTGTGGTTTTGAACCCTAGGCCAGAATAAGTTCTTTCCTCCCATAAGTTGATCCTGTCAGACATTTCAGCATACAGACTGGAAAGGCAACTCAGATAGATGACTTAGGTTAATTCTCTCTCATTAATAATAGCACTGATCCTATTATATTAGATATAAATTAATCTGTTGACTGGCTGAACTACTCTTCTATATACTCTTCTGAAGATGATTTTAGGGGTATAATGAATTAATTCATTTTTCCAGAGGAACCCTGCTTTGCAAACACCTTACGCTGTTAGCATTTATTACTATGCTGTTTGTAACCATGCAGTGACTAAGTTTAGGCAACTGCATTTGGGAAGATCTAATTTCAAAGGCAGTAGAGAACTGAAACTTTTGAAAGATGGATATAATCAAAACAGCCAGAAAGTGTGCCCTGAATGTTCTAAAGATACAGACAGATGGCTATTATGATTTAAATTTATACACTTATATAAATATGCAATATAAAATAATATATAACATAAATATATATATAAATATATAAAAATATAATATATTTACTTATGTAAATATGCAATATATAATAATATGTAACATAAATATATATAAATATGTGATATATAATTTATATAAAATGTAAATTTATATAAATTTATTGTATAGTTAGAATAACTATTCTGTCTAATCAGATTTATTTTGATAAAATATGCACAAAATCAATTTTCCCTGTGGATTTTAATATAATGATAACCTGGTATTGGAGAAATCAATTATTATTTCTTAGCTACTATGAAAGTATTCATCATAGTGATTAGCACTTGACATGGGGTTTTGTTCTCTATTTAGTTTCTATGGTGTAGTGAAATCCAACATGTCTGCCAGTTAATGATTGTTGTCAAAATAAGCCATATGGATTTGTAGTAAGTATACTTATTTGAATTTGGCTGTTTTTATTATTATTATTATTATTATTATTATTATTATTATTACATGCTGTGTGCTCACATGTTCATGTGTTTATGGTTGGGTGTTCATAAGTAGGCTAAAGGTCAACCTCCAATATCATGTCCCCGGACTCTGTCCACCTTATTCTTTGAGATAAGGTCTCCCTCGCTGGCCTGGAACTCACTGATTAGACACAGCAAGGGGGATCTCTTTGTCCCCACTCCCCCAGCCCTGGGGTTACAAGCATGAATCACCACACTGGTTCTGAGGATTAAATTTAGGTCCTTGTGCTTGCATAACAAACACATTACTATCCCTGAGAGATTCTTTTAAATCTAAAAAGTTGGACTAAAAACTTTGGAGGCAAAGGCAGGAGGAATTCAGAGTTCAGGGTTGTCCTTAGCTTCTTAGTTTGAGGTTAGGCTGGGCAACATGATACTCTGTACCCAAAACCCCAAAATATAACTAATCTACAATGTATAGAATTGTGTTTGAAATGAGTTTTAAATTTAACAACTAAATTTCCCTACACTATTTATATTAGAATTGGTTTATACATGCCTATCTTTACCTGTATTAACTATTTTCAGTTCTGTCAAAATTACTTTAAGGCGAACAAATATGGTGAAATTATAGTATAGATTTATTGCATCTTCTATTTTAATATGTGAAAGCTGAAGTCTGTGTTTTTCTAAAACTCCTACCATATTATTTATTTCATGCTTGAATGGAACAAAACAGCATCAAAAACTAGGAATTACCACAGCAAGGTTGTGGAGAGCTGGTTTAGATGGGAGGTTCCTAAATACGTTTCAGAAAATGCAAGTTCATGTGATTAAAGAGGTGCTCAGACAAAACAAACCAGACCAAAAATCAAAAACCAAACCAAACAACAACAAAACCCTACCAACCAAAAATCAATAATAAAACTAGAGCTAGCCAGGTTTTCCAAATACCAAGACAGTCAGAATTTCTAATATGCTAATATTCTAATTTCACTATGGGTGAGTGAGTGCTAGTATGGTGAAACTGAGTCTTCGGAGCAGGCCCAATGCCTAGCCTAGCTGTTACCAGAATATTCTTTGAGAAATGTTTGCTTGGGGAAGCAAGCTTTTCCCTAAGGTTACCAGTTCAGCCTAGCTTCCCACTCATGCCTCCCAAAGCAGTATCTAAAACAGATTTGATAATTTTGATACTTTTCTCTGCTTTATGTTCCTGGACTGAAATGTTACAATATTCCTGATTTCTCCATGGGAGTTCACTTCCTTGAACTAGATCTCAGACGATCTCTTTCTTCTTTCAACAAATATGAGTTCTTACACTTCTCCTAGCATGGAACACTCTTGGTATTCTTTGATTAGACTACTTTATTGTCTGCGCGCGTGTGTGTGTGTGTGTGTGTGTGTGTGTGTGTGTGTGTGTGTGTGTGTGATTTCCCCTTCTCTTACTAGGTTGTATTTAAATTTGTCCTGTAACCTTGGTTCCATAATCTTTTGCCTCTACATTCTCACTGCTGGGATTATAAGTGTGCATAGTCTATATAGTGCTAGGGACTGGACTCAGGACTTCATGTTTGCCAGGCAAGGATTCTATTAGCATAGCTTCATTACAATTTTATTATTATCATCTGAAAATATTTATTTAAGAATATAGCCATCTGTTAGTTGATTCTTTCTAGCTCAGAGACAACAGAGTCCTTTTGGCTCCTTATGGTTTCATAGGTCTTCCAAGAAAGGTACCACCATGCAGACAAGGCCTTTTAAAGATGAGCTAGACCCTGGAACTGTGCGCCCCAATAAATCCTATTCTAGTTTGCTTTCTGTGGGTGTGACAAAAACATTGACCAAAACTGACTTGAGAAGGAAAGGGCTTATTTGGTTTACACATCCTGATCACAGTCTATCACTGAGCAGAGCTGGGACAGGAACCTAGAGGCAGGAACTGAAACACAGACCACAGAGAACAGCTGCTTACTGGCTTGCTCTTAATGTTTCTTATATGACCCAGGACCACATGCCCAGGGGTGGCACCACCCATCCTGGCTGGGCTCTCCCACAGCAGTTATAAATAAAGAAAATGACCCATAGACTTTCCTGCAGGCAAGCCCTTAATTAAATTCCCCCCTTCCCAGGTGACTCTACCGGTGTCAAGTTGACAAAGAACTAACCACACAATCTTTTTTTTTCCTTTAAGTTGCCTCCATTACAGTATTTTATCATACCGGTAGGAAAAGTAACCAGGATGGTGGGGTAAAGGGACAGGAAGGGGGACCTCATTCATTACCAGACACGCCTGAGGGCAGCAGGATGTTATGAGGTCTCCAGGGAGCAACTCTGCTCTAGTTCAGAAGTGGTTATGGAGCAAAGAGTGTCAAGGAAGACTTCCTCTAGGCAATCTGAGCGGAAAGGGTTGAAAAAAAAAAAGGTCAAGTGACTGAGGCGAGCACAATAGGCTCAGGAAAGCAGGTAGCAGAGCAGGGGTTGGGGGCTGTGGAGGTGAGCCCGAGGCTGTCTGAAAAAAGCTTGGAATCGCTGAGGAATTGAGAGCTTGTTCAATGGGAAGAAGAAAAATAGGAAAGGATGTAACCATTTTCAAATTAGCATTCTATCTCTGGTATAAAATGGAAACGAGATTACAGGTGCAGAGGCCAAGTCCAAGCTTTAAAACCAAGGGGAATGTTTTTAGCACTTAAGAGTAATCTTTTGGACTGGAGAGATGATGGCTCAGTGGTTAAGAGCACCAACTGCTCTTCCAGAGGTCCTGAGTTCAATTCTCAGCAACCACATGGTGGCTCACAACCATCTGTAATAGGATCTGATGCCCTCTTCTGGTGTGTCTGAAGACAGTGACATTGTACTCATATACACAAAATAAATAGGTCAATCTTAAAAAAAAGAAAAAAGTAATGTTTCCCCTGTCCTCGCCCTTACACCAAGCTCTGTGAACACTCGTCGTTTCTTTCTTTTCTCTGCTCATAGCTGTTGTTTTGGTAGAAAACATAATTTCTTCCATCTCCATATGATCTTTTACTTTTCTTTCTGCTCTCACCCCCAACCTCTGTAGCGGTTTTTGTCGGCTTGCATTTTGTTTTGTACTACGGTGTCTCATGGAGCTCACTTTGGCTTTGGACTCCCGGCACAGCTAACAATGGCCTGGGACTACGCAGTCTCCCTGCCTCTCCCTTCCGAGAGTTATAATTACAGGTGTGTGCCTCTGTGCTTGACTAACATGTTTCAGGTCTAGTTTGATCGAATGAATGTAGGCACCGTGGGCTAATATCAACTGTACTGTTCTAGATCTCTTTCTGTGAGAACATGGAAGGAGAGGACCCTGATCTTTTGTGCAATTGTTCTGGGCAGTTGGGACTAGATGGAGTCGTTCAGTGTTTTGCTGTTTCTTAAATGTCAGACACTATAAAAATGCTGTGTTTCAAAGATGTAATGGGCTAGTCCTGGTTGTCAGCTTGACTCTATCTGGAATGAACTGAAGTCCAGAATTGGACTCACCTGTGATCCAGATCTTGCGGCTGGAAGATACACGTTTCTGACCTGGATCTTGGCATGGAGATCTTGAGGCATAGTGGCCATGAAAAGCCTAGGCAAGGTACTACGCACCTTTAATCCCAGGAGATTGAGGCAAGGAGATCTCTGAGTTCAAGGTCAGCCTGGGACAAAGCAAGTTCCAGATCCAGGCATGGTGCTATACACCTTTAATTCGGGCCACACCTTCTGCTGGAGGCCTACATAAGAACTTTGGAAGAAGGAAGATTAACTCTTCTTCACCTGCTTGCACTTACTTGTCAGCCCATCTGTTGGAACCTACTTCTATAGAAGACCAGCTGAAACAACTAGCCTCGTGGGACTCAGCAACTACTAGATTCTTGGAGTTTCCATTCATAGCTACCCATTGTTGGGTTAGTTGGACTATAGACTGACTGTAAGTCATCACAATAAATTCCTTCAATATAGAGAGACATTCCATGAGTTCTGTGACTGGAGAACCCTGACTGATACCCTCACAACTACAGTTATTCGTCATGTAGTATCAGAGATGAGTTCTGAGTAACATGGTGCTAGGAGATTCATTGTTGTATGAACACCATAGCATGTTATTACACAAACTCAAGTAAATCACTAGAGCTGGCCTCTACATGTAATCATAAGACAGTAAACATGAGATTTATAAGGCTGCTACTGATGTGTCATGGCATACTGTATTACAATAAACCTTTCTTATATAATTAAGAGACATATACTTTAAAATAAAGATAAAAATAGAGATACAGCTGTTTATCACCATCGAGAACTGTGGTTGTAATTGTGTTGGCTACAATTTTAAGTGACTGACAATGTAGTAGGTTTGTTTACACCAACATCACACAAGCATGTGACTGTTTGGTTGTGCCTGAGCATCATGACAGCTGTGATATCATTGGGTCATGGATATTTTGAGCTTCATTCTGACCTTTAGGGACCACATACACATCATCTATTTTTAATGCTTATATGGTACATGTAAGTATGGTCCAGCAGTACATAGCTCATGCACTGCTGTAGCAGTGGTAGTTGAAGCAGAGGTTCCTCAGGCCCTAGGCTGTCTTCCAGATCTGCATCCACAGACTGCTGGATGGTTTGAGCTGCTCTGCCTGGAACCTAGTGTTGTTATTAACTTTAGATTAAGGGTTAATCAACCAAAGGAGAGTTTTGTAAATAAGTTGTTCAAAGTCAAACTACCATTAGTAAAGATTAAAATGAAATCTTAAAAGGTTGACATTACAACTGTAACATTATCTTGTAAGGAACATTTGACTAAAAGTCAGTAGAACTGGATTATAGCTAATAATTAACAGTAAATACATACCCAGCACAACAACTCAGCACAGTAGATGTACACATTTTAATAGCTCAGGGTCCTGTGGGTTAAAAATTTGTGTCCTTTTTTTTTTTTTTTTTTGGTTTGGTTTTTTGAGACAGGGTGTCTGTGTAGCCCTGGCTGACCTGGAACTCTGTAGACCAGGCTGACCTTGAACTCAGAAATCCGCCTGTTTCTGCCTCCAAAGTGCTGGGATTAAAGAAGTGTGCTACCACTGTCTGGCTGAATATTTGTGTTCTTATTAATTAAATTGTTTTTGTAACATTGCAATTTTCTATATATTTATTAATAAAACCACATAGAGTTTGAATCTGATCCCATATGAATCCAAGGTCAAAGATTTTAACAACTAGAAGCGTTCCTCTTATAGCTCTGGTATCAACCTACTTGAATGGCCTGTGACTTAAGACAGAATATTCATGTAAATGAATGACAGGATGCAACTTGGAGTCCAGGATCCTTTCTGCTCAAAGGGCTATGACCTAAGAACACCCTGGAGCCTTGGTTAGTATGGAGCTCTGCCCGCCATCTTCACTGCTTTGGTTTGGATTCACTGCCTCAAACAGTGAGCAACACAGTAATTAAAAACCATGACCTGTACAGGTAGCTGAAAAAATAAACACAGGGCAGAGGAGCGGAAGGCTGGCCTGGAGCCAACTGGAATCTGAAAATGTGAATAGTGTGACTCCATCCAAACCAAGGTCTGCACATCGGAAGAACTGGGAGGGGACACTGGAAACTCCCGGGTGGCTGAGAGGACCTGCGAGAACCCTGAAGAACAATGAAGGACGTGTTAGCAATGAGTGTGTGTACGCAAGGGTGGTCTAAGGAGAGGCCCAAAGGGAAGATGATGCAGAAAACCAGGACTGTCTGTAGCATCACCACTGTGTTTCAAATAATGGACAAGAAAGTAGGCCAATCAGTGACACCTGATCATGGTGGCTTGTCTGAAATGGAAAGATCACACACCATTAAGGGATAATTCCTCAAGAATGTATCCACAAAAAAAAACCCAATATTGCTGGGAACTCTTTGGGGGGGGGGAACCCCACAGGTTGAGTTTATATGGCTAATTATCTCATTTTTACTTGGGCCTTTAAAAGATGCAATTAGCAATTCACACGCTTGGGGGTTTCCCGCCACAGAGAGGAGAGTTAAATGATGAAAATGGGAGACGAGCTATGAGGATGAAGAAGGAAAAGGCCTGACTGGACCACGAGAAGGAAAACTAACAGGAAAACAGAAACCGTCGCGAGGAATCTGCAGTACAACTCAGTAGGTCAGGACAGAGGACATCCCTGAATCCCGCCCGCGGACTATCTATAATCGCTCAATTGTCTATGGCTAAAATTATAAAGGAAGATTATAAAGTGAAAGAGTTGTCACAAACCCAGGACATTCTTTTGCTGGAATGTTTTGCCCTATTGTAAATTTGATGGCCGTTTAGTTCTTTTAGGAGAGTTAATATATTCAGTTTTTCCAAACCCAGAGCCCGACTTTTAGAGACACCAATTTCATTAGTTTTCTACCTGAAGTTTTTACACAAATAATGAGATTCTCATATATGTTAAAGAGACTGATTACAAACCAACTATTGTAAAAAAAACAAAAAATAGAAAGCACCAAAAGCATATTGTCATGCAGAACAAGACACAGAGAAATAAAATGTACATTTCTAGGGCACCAAATGTCTCGAAGTTTTGAAAATGTGCCTCGAGCGTGATGGTGGTGTACCAGGTCAAACGTCGGTTTTTATAATGTAGGGGTCGGTGGAGATAGGAACAGGAGCAGCGCAGCCCTCCTAGGGTGGTTGCTAACTTACATAAAGGTCTTAACAAGAGACACATGCATTAGAAATCAAGTGGAAACTTCAGACAGTTCACAGGTGGTTTTGTATCTGGAAAGTATATAAGCTGTCCTAAACAAAGGGACACAACCCTGTGCCTGATACTCGGTGAGCTGCAGTAACTCCGTCTCTTTCTTTGCTCCTGCGCAGTAAACATGAACAAGGAGAGACGGTGCCCTCGATTAGGCAGAAAGCAAATGCATGTGGAGAAGCTCCGACTGGGAAGAGAACAGCATGCCCAGAACCAAGGCAAGCATGCTATATTTATTAAGTATTTTAGTTCTTATCTGTGATTTTATTTCATGCTAACAACAATCCAGTCTCTTATTTTGAAGGTGAGGATGAGGACCAGAGGATCAAATTTATAACTTGGTTGGGGGGTGTGTCTCAGGGGTAGAGTGCTTGCCTAGCACGAAGAGGCCCTGTGATCCCAGAACAGAGTCACATAGCTGTTAATGGGGCAAGCATGGAATCATGTCCAATTTAAATGGTACTTTTTTTTTTAGGCTGTATGGTGGGAGGCAGGTGCTCTGCTGGGTGGGCTCCTAGCTGATTTGCCTCAAGGGATAACAGAGACATTATTTCTGCCCCCTGCCTCTCTGTGGCCTTTATATAAAACACTAATGTCCTTACTTTGTTCTTGCAAAGATAAAACAAATACAATTATAGAACATTCAATTATGTAAACAAATAAAGAGAAAAAAAATCATCCCAATATTGCCACTGAATGATAACTGGGGCTTACATTTTTGTTATATATTCCTAATGCTTTTATACTAATGTATACATGCTATGAATATTCAAATACATTTTACAAAAGTGATCAAAATGAGCATATTAAATTTGAAGCGAGTTCTTGCTCATTTAAATAGATTACATTATGAAAGAAAATTTTATCCTGTGAAATTCTTGTTGAATATAGTGTGACAATATTTTGATAAACAATCCATCTCACTAACAGATGCTTTTGCAATATTTATTAAATTGATTCAGACAATGAAGTAAAGCTAATAAGAACATTAAATGTTATTTATAACTTCTAAAGTAACAGTCATTTTAGGATGCCTAATATTACATAATTATATGTAACCTAATATTAGATAAATTCCTTTTCTAATATCAGTGTCAAAAGGGATGTGTACATGAAGTCTGATCTTTTTGTTTGCTTTTCTTTTGTTTTGAGACTGTGAGTTTTATAGATCTGTGATCAGCAATAAACAGCATTAGAATAGCTTTTCAGAGAACAAGAGACTTTACACTACCTGTCATTGTACAAGCTTGGCTGAGAGAACGATTCGAAGAACTTTAAAACCCATGCCATTCATCTGCCCCCCTAGGGTATTCCAAGTTCTACTCTTGGATTGGGTAAAGTCTTCCTGATACAACTATCTTTACATCTTGACGCTCACTGATGAGGATCTCTGTAAGAGAGAGTTTAAATTTACTCATATGTTTATTATACAAATGCTGCTTAGATCAGTGTCTACCACACCACAAACATTTGCTGTACTTGGCATTAAAAAGATAGACTTTACTGGCAGGAAAAATGTGTTGCTGAGAAACTTACATGTTTCTTTCTTAATCATAAAATTTTATTGAAGGCGGACAGTGGTGGCGCAAGCCTTTAATCCCAGCACTTGGGAGGCAGAGACAGGTGGATTTCTGAGATCAAGGCCAGCCTGGTCTACAGAGTGAGTTCCAGGACAGCTAGGGCTACACAGAGAAACCTTGTCTCAAAAAACAAAACAAAACAAAACAAAAAACCAAACCAAAACAAACAAAACAAAACAAATAAAATTGTATTGATTTGTGATTCTGAAGTTCCTCATCCCAGGTCAGAAAGCTCATATATAGTCAAAGCTGATGCTAAACCAAAGGAATTCTGTTGTGTCTTTTTTTTCTTTGTTTGATTGTTTGTTTTCGAGACAGGGTTTCTCTGTGTAGCCCTGGCTGTCCTGGAACTCACTCTGTAGACCAGGCTGGCCTCGAACTCAGAAATCTGCCTGCCTCTGCCTCCCACAGTTCTAGGATTACAGGCCTGCACCATCACCGCCCGGTTTAACTGTTGTGTCTTGATATTTGAATGTTTACTCTTTCCTAGGACTGTTTTCTGTTTCTATTTTACTACCATCATCCTTGTATTTGTATCCAGAAGGACAATTTTTTCTCCATTTTTTTTTTTTTAATGTTTGAAAATGAAGCAAACATCTATTTTGGTGAATGACTCAATGTAGAAAGGAGACGTGATGGCGGTGACAGGTGCGAGGGAGCGCTGGGGTCCACCGTGGAACAGGCCATTGTCCAGTGTGGTCAGCTGGGTAGTGCGTAGCAGCACGGAGTTTACAAAGACGCAGACTCTGCCCCCAACATGCTCCCTGGCCATGGGATCTCCCAGACTCTAGGCTGTGCCAGAGACCGAGATGAGGAGCGCTTCACTTTCTGGATTAGACCTCCTTGAAGGACCACCATGGTCCTGTGATGCGGGTGAGGGCCATGTGTGGGTCAGTGGTCCTGATGGGGCTAGGGGCCAGGTGGATGTTGGTGGCCTGTCTTACCATCTAATGCTATGTGGATGTCTGGTCTGTGCCATGGCCTGGGGCCCTGTTGATTTCCCATGAGCCAGTGCTACCCACCTGAGGCTGTGGTGGTGTCTGGGTCCCTGCAACCACTGAGGGCCAAGTCTGGGTCCAGGGACCTGCTGCAGGGTGAAACCATGTTGATACCCACCGGTCTAGGCTGCCTCCACGGTCCGTGCCTAGGTCCATGGTCCTACAGTATCAGGACCGTGTTCATGGTCTGTGCTGTTGCCAGAAACCATGAGGAAAAGTCCTTGATCTGAGTTTCAGCTGACTATAAAGAGCAAGAAAGCTACTTTGCGATGTTGATAACTGCCGATGCACAATTGAGAAAGCAGGACATAGAAAGAAGGCTTCTGCAATAACCCCTCCCGATGTCTTGACTTAGCAACCTAAGTAGGAACCATCGAAAGAGAACTCTTAAAAATTCACAACTGATGACTTCTGGAAGCGGCACAGGTGAGGACCTTGATCTCTTTAGGAGGCAGGCCACTGGGGTTTAACTATGGTCCACTAAGTACATGGGCAGTACAAACTGAACTTGTTGTTGTTGTTATTGTTGGAGGAGGGCTGGGAAGGACTGGGAAGTGAGAGCTACCAGGGTGTACATGGTGAAATTCCTAAGGAATCAATAAAAATACTATTTTGAAAAAAAAAATTACTGACTCAAACAGAAATGTATTTCTTCTGTCACACTGCTCTAAATGGTTTTAAGACTTTGCTTTCAGTTAATCTTTATAGTTTATAAATTGCTTTGGTCATCTGCTGGACTAAGCTTTGAATAGCCTGCTCTAAGACAATAAACCCCTCTGCTCCTTCCACCCCACGTTCTGTTCCGCTCTTCCCAGCTTCTGCTAGATGCCTGCTTTTTGAGTCAGACACCCTACTGCTGGATGCTGTGGACTCCTTCAGGGGCAACTGTGGGAGTCTTTTAATCTTTCAATGCCCAGCACCTACCACAATGTCAGGTAAGAATTTGTTTTGTACATGGTCCTAGTTGGTCCTAGGAACTGAAACCCAGTTTAATTTTTAGGAGGGAAGGATGATGGAGGTTTTCCTTCCTTTTGCATTTTTCAGGGTTGGTTAATTTTTAAAAAAACACATCAGAAATGAGAAAAATGTAAGTACTATTTTAACCACTGATACTGTAGAACAAGTTGATACCTACCTCCTGTGGCCAGTGACGGAGCAAAAGAAACAAGGCGTGGCACCTCCTGCTCTTGCCCAGCAGAGCAGAGGCTCCTCTTCCCATTGTCTTTGGACTGGTAAGATCATCAGGAGGTTAAAATGACTAATTTCAGGAGAGGGGCAAAGTAATTTTGTATAAACATTCTGTTGAAAATTAAGGCTAGAAAGTGCTTTCTTTTCTACAGCTGTTCCCTTTCAAGGGCCTGGTGTTATTGGGGTGTTCAGTGGCCTCCTTCTTTACATGATTCAGACACTGCAATAACTGAATACGATCATTTTAAGCATGAGGCCTGGGCCCTGACTTTTCTGTTCTGACAGTGGTGCTGTTTGAACAGTTGGTTAATCACAGCTCGAAAGTGACTTATCAGAGATGTGTATGACTAAGTGAGCAGCTAAGCAGTTTCATTGTGATCCTGCAGTCACTGGAATTCCTGTCACCTTTCCAACAGTTAAGTCATTTTGCATAACAGCAGGGTGACATCACTGAGTTGCCAGATTATTGGCTGAAGACAAGGGGGAAAAAAAAAAACGCTTCCTGGACTGTAAACCTTTCCCAGACCTAAATGAGTGGCTTGTGCTGTTTCTGCAGTACGCTGCCGGGAGCTTTGGTGTGGCCGACTGCACAGACTGTAGCACAGCAGGAGATTCAGGGACAAGCCCAACTGTGAAGTCTCTTCCTTCTACAGGGCCAGCCCTTAAGATGAAGGACCAGAGAAAGGAGACAATGACAATGTTGTCGTCTCTCTCTGGAAGGATTGATTTGTAAGTCGCAGTTCACTGTCTGCTTTGCACGTCCACACTGAAGAAATAGTCAGCTGGGGCCCAGTTGCAAACTGCTTATGACTGAGAGCCTGACTTATTTCCAGGGGAAATGGTAGTCTAGATTAATCATCAGAGAGCACTCAAACTTCGAATTTATTTAACTGCTTAAAATCTCACAACTCTAAAACTACTGATAGAAATGCCCCTAAACTAGAGATATGAGGGCAGCTTATGATGATAATGTCTAATAATTATTGTTTATCGTGTGCCAGCATTGTAAGGGAAGTACATATACCAGTGGGCTTAGCCCAGCAAAGCAGCCACTATTGCTGTCTGTACTGAGAAGGGAGCGTAGATGCTAGGATCTCACGAACAAGAAAGACTGAGGGCAGAGAGCTCACCAGTTTTAGCTGTTGCCTCCTCTTAGTTGCATTATTGTGATAACGACAATTACTTCCACCTCCTACTGCTCCCCGCCCACTGAATGCTTGTAATGTAACTAGCTCTGAACAAGAACCATGCCATCTCTTTGTTAACCCGGCCAGTGAAACGATCCTTATCATCCCCGTACCAGAGATCAGGAACCTGGAGTGGGGAAATTTTGCCACACAGAAGGTAGATGCCGGGGCGCGGCGCCATCCTTGCCTAGATCTGGATTCCGTGCATTTAACACAGCGCTGTATCGTTCCAATAGCTGCTCTCTGTTGGGCAATAGCTAATGTGCAAACTAGGTTGTAGGTATTATTGGTTAGGTTTATAGGTTGAGAAGGGGGAGAAAACTAAAGTTCTAAGGGGTCAGGCAGTTTTGTCAACTTCTGAGTGGCAGAGTCAGAACCCTTCCTCCTCATCACCTCCCTCAGATATAGAGCTGTATTGCAGGTCCCACGCCACAGGACAAAAGGGAAGTTGACGGAAGGGCTGGTTTCTCAAGAGGCTCTGAGATAGTCTGAAGATCTCCCAAGTAGCAGAGGCTGGTAAAGGGAGGCTAAAAATGGCCTAGAAACCACCTAGGGCAGTGCTCTGACTTAGACCGGAAATTAGACCCCCTGCAGCTCCTTCTCCATCTGACAAGTCGATGATCTGCAGGATAGGAGCAGCCGTCTCTCTCCCTTCAATTCTCTTTCTTTTCTCACTGGACTCAGCATTTCAGAATAGGACTGCCTCATTTAGCCCAGAGCTTGGAGTCCCCTCACTTCTCTTGCCTTGTAAGGGTTTTTTCCTGGCCCTTAGCCCTACTCTTGCTCTGTAGCACAGATTCAGTTCTCTGGAATGCAGCCATGCATAATCGTGACACATATTCAGAAGGCTCTAGAAATACATCTGATTAGTGGATTTAATGTTGTGAAAGGGGGAACATATAGACACTATGCTATGTAACCTATTAGTTTCATGGAAGGCACCCCTGCTTTTAAAATGTAACCATTGACTAACACTGAAATTAATAAAAAGCACAAGGTAGCACACTAAGAAACCAACAGGTTGAATACTTAGGAAACATTTCAGAGTTTTCAAAAAGTAAGAGCCTGGGGTAAATTGAAACTCTTACTCTATTCAAGAAAAAACAAAACACTACCATTTAATAATTTAAGAAATATTTATTTTGGAGAAGAAGAGACTGAAAATATGTATGACATATCTTAGTAAATGCCATACAGTGGAAAAAATTGTAAGATATAGTTGTTCAAATAGGGGAGCAAGTCCTCTATAGGGAATCTTCTGGAAAGAGGAATGACCTGGCTAGAACTAGAAAAACTGGTGGAATTTTAGGGGTTGACATAGAGGTTAAAGAAAGGACAGTCCACACAGGGAACTAGCATGTGATTAAGAGATAAGACCATGCAGTCATGAATCTTGCTCCAGGGAACACAGTTCTTATGTAATATGAGACTCTTCTATAAAAATCCACAGGGATAACCAAGGATTTGTATTGCTTTTAATATGAGAGAGTAGAATAAAGAAGAAAAGTATTATAAGTCTCAAAACTAAAAAGGAGACACCACGACTACTGCTGTACTACCAACTAGCATACTTGGATTCATCAATGGCCCTTTAACAGAGACACACTTGTGGTTGTGAGTCAGTCAATGGCTCTGGACGTAAAGCTAAAGTTCACCTAAAGTAACTCAGTGGGCAGGAAGTCACTCACGTCATCTGAACTTCCCGGCTACTTCTTCCTAGTTCTAAGTTTATATTCCTGAATGAAGAAAAGATCCTTCCATTCAAAGCAGACGAATAATGCCTGGAATGTTTACTCATGCTGCTTATGATCCTAATCAACTTCTAGGGATATTTTTATAGCCAAGACTGCCTTCAGATAAATGAGTTCTCTTTGGCGTTTTAATCGTTAAGTGCTTTGAGATGTGGTCTGAAGAAGTCCACTTCATTTATTCAGACATGGAGGGAGTTCCTACGGTAGTGGCCTGCCTTCAGCTTGATCCCCGACCATCTGCGTTTCCTGCTGTGCCTGTCCTGTGTAGTACAGTACTAACCAAATATGGTAAACATAACTGCATGCCACTTCATAGATATGTTCTAACAGACGCTGAGGCTCACTTTGGAAGAAGAATCAAGGTCTGCTAACAGTTGGAGAGGAAGGGAAGGTTTGGGTCAACAGTTATGTGAGTTAATTGTCTTGGAAGTAGAAGCAACAGCCCCAAACATGCCTTTTCGTGACGGTAGCCCTGGTTCCTCCCACCACTGGCCTTTGGCAGTACTGCAGATTAACTCTAGGTCCTTATGCATAAGAGACCAGGGCTACTGCCTTTAGCACTTGACATTTTGACTTGAGCTTATGAAAGACCCTGAGTCACAACTCAACTAAGTTACTACTGCACTTGTGACACTAAGAAATGGTGCATAAAAATAACCGTATTGTTGTTTTAGGCTACTAATATTTTATTAAAATACCTGTATTTTATTTTCTAGAAATCAATGATAGACCCATTGTTAGTTCTTGTGTTAAGAACTGGAAATTAGGTTTTCCTTCCTATAAACTAACAGTACAAAGGAGAACAAAGACAAGCAAATACCCTAAATGGAGATGTGCCTGCACCTAATTACAACACATTACAACAAATGCTGTGTAGAAAATCCCTGTTCTAGGGAGCTGAAAGCGTAGCAAGGAATTCTACTCGGAGATAATGGAGCTCTGAGAAAAGCTTTACACACAGATGTTTAGAGATCACTGTCTGAGAAAGATCAGTGCATCTCTAGGTAAAAGAGCATACTCTGAGACCTAGAGGTAAGAGATTCACCAAGTGATTGAAGATGTTCCCATTTGCGTGCAGATGTGATCAGGGATTCATGTAAGGATATCCTATTAGGAAAGATGAATTTAGCCTAACAGGTAAAATGACACAGGTCACTTTTAGGTATAAGCTCAACAGTCAGACAGACATTAAAGAGTAGGTATATCTTATGTTAAAAGTGTGTATTCACTCAGAGAACCTGGTATAGTCACTAGGGAGAGACGGAAGCCACAGACATAATTGCTCTACTTTTGTTTTGTAGCTATTTGTATTAGAGACATGTGAGCTTCAGACACTGTCTCTATCATCTAATAATAGTTTCATTCTCTAAGTTTCCATTTTAAAATAATTTAGATGTATTAAAAATTGCAAAAGAAAGACTCAGGGATATAGCTCAGTAAAAGGACACTGGGCCTTATGTTCTAAACAAAGACCAAAGAAAGTTGGCAAAAATAATGTGAGGAATTTCTATATATTCTTCATACAACTTCTTGTTGTGTTAACATTTTATGTAAATGCAGTTCAGTTTTAAAAATTAGAACATTAATGTTGGCAAACTTGAACCAATTTTCTGACCTTATTCAAAATTCACTTATTCAGTCATTTGATGGATGTAATTTTTCTGGCTCAGGGTCTCTCCTTGGTTTTGCTTGTCATATTGCCTTAGCTTTCTTTCTTTCTTTTTAAACAGCTTTAGATGTCACATTTCTTTCTTTCTTTCTTTCTTTCTTTCTTTCTTTCTTTCTTTCTTTCTTTCTTTCTTTCTTTCCTTTTTCTTTCTTTCATTTTTCTTTCTTCCTTCCTCCCTTTCTCTCTCTCTCTCTCTTTTTAAGATTTATTTATTTTATATATGTGAGTACATTGTCGCTGTCTTCAGACATACCAGAAGAGGTCATCAGATTCCATTACAGATGGTTGTGAGCCACCATGTGGTTGCGTGGTTGCTGGGAATTGAACTCAGGACTTCTGGAAGAGTAGTCAGTGCTCTTAACCTCTGAGCCATCTCTCCAGCCCACCTTGGTTTTCTTTATTCCAGAATAATATCACAATTTTCTTTGTTTTTTACAGCCTTCATGCTTTTTTTTTTTTTTGGTTTTTTGAGACAGGGTTTCTCTGTGTAGTCCTGGCTGTCCTGGAATTCACTCTGTAGACCAGGCTGGCCTCGAACTCAGAAATCCGCCTGCCTCTGCCTCCCAAGTGCTGGGATTACAGGCGTGCGCCACCCTGCCCGACTGCCTTCATGCTTTTTTATAGGATGGTTACCAAATTGGGTTCAGTTTATCTGAATATTTCATGATTATATTTAAATTCTGCAATTTTGGTAAGAATAACACTGGAATTGTATTATGCTGGAGCTAATATTGATAAGTCTCATTCTTGATGATAATTTTGAGCGTGTGGTAATAGCTATTCTTGTTGAGTGTTTCCTCAGCAAATTTATGATTGCCCTTGTGATCCATAAGGATGAAGACAGCCAAAACCATGAACACTTACTTTTTTCATTAAACTTTTGGTCAGTAATTTAAAAAATAATTACATTTTAAAAAATTAAATTAAAAATTGAATTAAGGTCATTTAATTGATACCTGAAATAATTATTTTGGTATTTTTCAAATGGTGAAAATATTTGAATTATGTTTTCTGATGATTTTAAAACATGCTCCCTGTAGGGCTGGGTATGCTACACATGCCTTTGATCTCAGTAGTCAGGAAGCAGGGACAGAAAGATCCCTGTGAGCTTGAGGCCAGTCTGGTCTATACAGAGAGTTCTAGAATAGCCAGGACTATATAGAAAGACCCTGTCACAAAACAAAACAAAACAACCTAAAACCAACTGAAACCCCCCCAAAAACAACAAAAAGAAACCCCAAAAATCAAAACCCAAATCCCCAAAACCTCCCAAACCAAACAAAAAACTCAACCCTAAAACCCAATCCATGTCCCTTGAAAACACACATTCTAGCTTTCAAAAGTTGTGTCTCATCCTCCTCTTCTTGCATCTAGGCTGCACTTGTTGCCTTATTCATAACGATTGTTCCACAGCAGACATGATTGTCAAGGCTGGATCATAAGGGGGCCATGTCTCACTCTTTGCTTGCTCTCTTAGATGACCTACTTTGCAGGAAGTCAGCAGCCATGTCCTGAAGACACTCATGACAGCTCTCAAGAGGTGTCCATGTGGATAAGAACTGATGTCTCCTGCCAACAGTCAACATTAACTTACAGGCATGTTCACAAGCTCTTTAAGCGTGAATCTTTTGGCGACAGATACAGCTTCAGTTGACTGCAGCCTGGCAGACACGGTGACTGCAACCTCATGAAAGACTCTGAGCCAGAACCACTCAGATAAGGCACTCCCGGATTCCTGACCTACACAAGTGGGTGTGTGAGATAATAAATGTTTATTATTCCAAACCATTATATTTACTCAAATGGTTTGTAATGCATAAAGAGTGTACTCATTCTGATAGGAAGTAAAGAATTGTCAGAAAAAGTTCAAGAGGTGCTACAATTAACAAAAGGGCACCAAGATGCTCCCCCAACACAAGGGGCCTAAAGAATGTATTTTAAAGTGATATTGAAGCCAATGGAGGAGTTAGAGAAAGGACTGTAGGAGCTGAAGGGGTTTGCAACTCCATAGGAAGAACACCAATATCAACCAACCAGACACCCTAGAGCTCCAAGGGACTAAATCACCAACCAAAGAGTACACATGGAGGGACCCATGGCTCCAGCTCTGCATATGTAGCAGAGGATGGCTTTATCTGGCATCAGCGGGAGGGAGGCCCTTGATCCTCTGAAGGATCGATGCTCCAGCATAGGGAAATGCCAGGGTGGTGAGGTGGGAGTAGATGGGTAGGAGGTAGAATCAGGGGAGAAGAGGTGGGATAGGGGGTTTTTGGATGGGAAACCGGGAAAGGTGATAACATTTGAAATGTAAATAAATAAAATAAGCAATAATAATAATCAAAATAATAATAATAATAAAAACTAGAAGCAATCCTCATAGCCCCAACAGAAGGATATATAAACAAATTGTGGGATGTTCAATCACTACGTAAAACATAAACAAAATCAACACATTACATCTATAGCAATAATATGTAAGAGTCTTTGTTTTGTTTTGTTTGCTTGTTTTTTTGAGACAGGGTTTCACTGTGTATCCCTGGATGTCCTGGAACTCACTCTGTAGACCAGGCTGGCCTCAAACTCAGAAATCCACCCGCCTCTGCCTTCCAAGTGCTGGGATTAAAGGAATGTGCCACCGATGCCCTGCTATATGTAAGAGTCTTAAACTGAGTGTAACAAGTCCAGAAAAAAAAAAGGTGCAAAGCTAAACCTTTTTAAAAAGAGATAATTAGATAATCGATAAATATATAAAGAAAACAAGAGACTTCTTTCCCCCCTTTTAAGATTTATTTATTTTATATATGTGAGTACACTATAGTTGTCTTCTGACAAACCAGAAGAGGTCATCCAGACCCATTACAGATTGGTTGTGAACCACCATGTGATTGCTGAGAATCGAACTCAGGACCTCTGGAAGAGCAGTCCGTGCTCTTAACTGTTGAGCTATCTATCTCCTTTTCCTTTTCTTAAGACAAGAGTTTCACTCTGCAGTCCAGGGTGCACTAGAACTCACAATTAATTCATATGGCCTCTTGAGGGCCACCATATCAGGTTTAGAAAGAAGTATTCTTCAAACAGGAATGTGCAGGTGGAGATTGGAAGTATTCTTAAGGCTTATTTTACATACAAAAAAGTTATAATGTATATATATGAAAATGCAGCATAATCTGTATGTGTTATATACATGCTGATTTTATGACACTTTACTTCATGAAACTGTGTGTTTACTGACTTTAATACACACCCAGGGATGCAGCTCACCTGGTGGAGTGCTAGTCTACTACACATAAAGCCCTGGCTTTAATCCCCAACATTTTATACACCAGATATTATGGTACATTCCTATAACCCTAGCACTCAGGAAGAGAAGGAGGACCCAATTTCTCTAGACTACATATTCTTGACTACATATAGAGTTGGTGTCTAACTTAAGATACGCATGGCCCTGTCTCAATGGAAAAAAAAAATAAAGGTTAAAAACAAAACATACATACCATATAGGATCTTGGGAACTAGGCTGGTTCAAAAGGTGAACATGAACTAGTCATTAAGACTGTTGAAAACTAACAGCTTGAGAAATCAGAATGAAAGTAGAACCTAAGATATGCATGGCCCTGTCTCAATGGAAAAAAAAATAAAGGTTAAAAATAAAACATACATACCATATAGGATCTTGGGAACTAGGCTGGTTCAAAAGGTGAACATGAACTAGTCATTAAGACTGTTGAAAACTAACAGCTTGAGAAATCAGAATGAAAGTAGTTCACAGAAGACAATAAACCACGCTTGCAGATTACAGAGGGAAATACCGCCGGGTGAGCCAATGGTCAGTGTTTGCTGAGATGCCCACGTGACTTAAACGCTTTCCACCTGAGAGCAGAGAGCAAATGGGCCTGAGAGAAGGTCGGCTTGACAGCAGGAGAATCATGACGAAGTGCAGGCTGTAAGCACCTTATCTGACTCCTCAGTGGCTTTTGCTCCACTTCTCTGTATCTCTGAACACTGAGTAGACTGTGTTCTTATCCCACTTCCCTTCCTGTCTTATTCCCACATCCAAAGCCAAGGCGAGGCTAAAGTCCAGCTTTGTCGAGTCTTGGACCAGTCAGTGTGTTTTCATCTATCTAGCTGAGGAAATACAGTTGAACCTTAACTTTGATCTCTGATTATGAATGACAGGTTTTGTGACCCATTAAAAAGATTTCTCTCATCAGTGAGAGAGATGTCTTTAGGATGAACTGGGCCTTCCTGTCCCTGGAAGGGCATCTTATAATGATATGCCTAGAGAAGAAGGCATCAGGTAACCTTTAAAATCACCCAGGTGGCCGGGCAGTGGTGGCACACACCTTTAATCCCAGCACTTGAAAGGCAGAGGCAGGAGGATTTTCTGAGTTCGAGGCCAGCCTGGTCTACAGAGTGAGTTCCAGGACAGCCAGGGCTACACAGAGAAACCCTGTCTTGGAAAAAAAAATCACCCAGGTAACTCAAAAATGACAACTTGTGTTTGATGATGCGCTTTCTTCTCACACCCCCCACCCCCATAACTGAAGGCCACCTTTTACTGAACGGCCACTCACTGAGCTAATGTAGACCCCATCCCTTTGTTCACTTAACAAGTCAGTATTGAGCTGGAATGTGTGTGTATGGCTCCATCCTAGCAGAGGTGACTCAGGACAGTGTAGAAACAAGCCTGCGTCTTGTCTGTCACAAGGCACATGTTAATCAAGTTAAACAGATGGATGTAAAATTATCTCGAAGGGAAATGTAAATCTGGTTTCATTTGTCATGAAGAGGAGCTAACTGAGGAGACACTCGATACTTTATGGAGGAGAATGGAAAGCTAAATATTGTATATGGAGAAAAGACAGAAAAAAATACTTAAAAAGCAGAGTTTCATTGTAGCATAAAAGAGTTTTAAAAGTTATTTCTTTTATTTTTTTGAGATTATGTGTACCTAATTTTCCTTTTCCTTCCTTTAAAGTCTCCCATGAACCTCTCCTTGCTCTCTTTCATGGCCTTTGGTCATTAATTGTTCCCATACTCTTAGTCTCTGTCTCTGTTTCTGTCTGTCTCTCTCTCAAGTGCTCGGTTTCTAGAATGTTACTTGTGTGTATGTGCCTTCAGAGTATTGGGTAACCAGTCGAGACCAGTTCCCCGGAGAAGACTGAGAAGACTATTCCTCCCATTCTCAGCATTCCTTAGGCTCCTGCAGTTCTTTGTTCAGGGTTGAGGCCTTGTGGTCTCTTCCCTGTCCACTTTAGCCTGTCTAATGTTGCTGTCCTTGTTCAGGTCATTTTAGACATCCATGTAGGTGACATGTTATAGGTGTAGCTTCTGACATTCCTAGGAGACACAGTCTCTTGGAAACTCCCTAAACCTCCGGACCTTAAATCTTTCCATCCTGTCTTCTACAGTGTTCTCTGGACCTTAGGCGTGGGAATGTTTTGGGAGTGTCCTGGACAGCCCCCCCACCAATAACTCAAAGCAGGGCTTTTCATGCCTACTGTAGGAGTCGATAGATTATCCTTGGGGAAGCACTGTTAGCCCAGATGGGAAAATTTTATTTAAACTCTGTGTGTATGTGTGTGTGTGCACATACTTATGATACTTATGTATATTATAGGATTTTGTTAAGGTAATAGTTACTAGTATGATCCCTTACGACTCTCTCAGATATCCTTACTGTTATTACCTTACCCTGCTTCCTTATGGAAATATCTTTCCCTGTCCTTGATTAGAGCCCTCTTTCCCCCATTCTTCCAGTAAGATCATTTATAAACTCTTTGTTACTTGCTCATGCCTCTGCCTCAGCAATGGCCCTGCTTTCATTTCCTGGTTTCTGCAGTTACTCCAGACTGTCTGTATACTCACATCTGAAGATTTGGAGCCAGGAGCCCACGATGAGAGAGAGCATGTGATGTTTGTGTTTCCGGGTCTGTGTTGCCTCGCTCAGTACTATCTTTCCTGGTACCATCCATTTACTTGCAAGGTTCATGATTTCATTTTTCTTTATAGCCGAATAGCATTCCATCGTGTATACGTACCATATTTTATCATCCATTCATCCACTGAAGGAAGTTGAGGCGACTCCCATTTTTTAACTATTGCGGATAGAGCCATGATGAACATGGCTGGGTGTGTATCTGTAGAGTAGGATGTCGAGTCCTTTGGGCATGTGCAAAGAAGTGGTGTAGCTGGATCATATGGTAGATTTAGCTTCCTCTTTCCTTTTTTTTTTGTTGAGAACTTTTCACACTGATTTCCAGAGATCACCCACCAGTTAGCAGTCTCACCATCAGTAAGTAAGGGTTCCATTTTCTTCACACCACCTTCAGCATTTTTTGTTGGCTGTTTTATGTTTTGCCATTCAGACTGAGGTAAACTAAAACCTCAACGTTGTTTTGATTTGCATTTACCTAATGGATGGTTAGCAATGATGAACATTTTTGAAGATATTTTGTAGCCATCATTTTTTTCTTCTTTCGAGAACTCACTATTCAGGTCCAGACCCATTTTTTTTTTCTTGAATGGGTCATTTATTTTTGTTTTGTTTTTATTCTTTTTGCTTGTTTATTTCTGATTTTTTGATTCTTTTTTTTTTTTTTTTTTTTTTTTTTTTTTTTTTTTTTTTGGTTTTTTGGTTTTTTGAGACAGGGTTTCTCTGTGTAGTCCTGGCTGTCCTGGAGCTCACTCTGTAGACCAGGCTGGCCTTGAACTCAGAAATCCACCTGCCTCTGCCTCCCAAGTGCTGGGATGGAAGGTGTGCAACCACCTCCCAGCTCCAATAACCTATTTTTTCCCCAGAGTGATTTGACGGTTGTGGATATTTCCTTTAAATGGGTGCACAATATGTAACCTTTTGATTCTGTCTTCTCAGTGTAATGTCACGGTGAGACACCATTTAAAAATCGTTGTCTGGAAACACGTTTTTATTTGTCTTGACTGTGTACTCACAGGAAGAGCTGCTGGTTCATGTGGTAGCTGAATTCCAACCTTCTGAGAAACGCCCACGTTTCCCCTCAGTGCTGCAGTGTTCCCAGTTCCCCAGCAGTGTGTCAGCGTCCACCTGGACTCACTTGTCACCTGCTGTTTCCATGACAGACATCCCAGGCTGTGAAGGATCACCTCTCTTTGGCTTTGATATGTGCTTCCCTACTGATGAATTACTTTGGCCACTCCCAGATCTTCTTGGAAGAACTGTCTGCTTATAATATTTTTCTATTTTTAAATTCAGTTTTAAGATTTGTGACTTGTATTTGTGTATTCTAGATATAAGTCCTTTATCAGATGTGCTTGCAAAAATATCTCTACTATTCTGTGTATTATCTTTATAATTCTTTTACTTTTATTTGTTTGTTTAAGATGGGGTTTCACTATGTAGCCCAAGCTAACCCAGAATTAGCACCTATACAAGGTGGTCTTTGATTTGCTG
Organism: Apodemus sylvaticus; assembly: GCF_947179515.1. Lineage (NCBI taxonomy): Eukaryota > Metazoa > Chordata > Mammalia > Rodentia > Muridae > Apodemus > Apodemus sylvaticus. The sequence goes on from NC_067475.1 coordinate 109,840,852, forward strand.
TGTAGTACAGAGTGGCCTAAAACTATAATCCTCCTGCCTCAACTTCCCAAAACTTATATGAAAAGTGTGTATTACTATGCCCAACTAATATTTCTCTTTTGTAGACATAACAGATGATGTATCATCATATATCATATTTTCTTTATTCATTCAACACATGTTCAATATTTGGGCTGTCTCAATTTTGACTTTATAAATAACATTTATATTTAAGTCAAAAAATTTATACTTAGGTTTTCATGGAGACATATTTTTTAATACATTTTATATATTTTAATATAATTTATATTATATTTAATATAATGTAATTTATAATGATATTTGATATAAATATTTAATATAAATATTTATATATTTTTAATATAATTGCTGCTATATTTTAGGAGAATTGTGAGATCATATGGCAACTTTCTGATTAATATTTTGAAGAACAAAGAAACTGTTTTCTTTCTCTCTCTTTTTTTAAGAAACTGTTTTCTAAAGTGGGTGCATGATTTTATACTCCATTAGGAATATATGAGGGTCTCATTTGTGCACATCCTTGTCAACATGGTCTTAGTCATCCTAATGAATGTGACATGATTTTTTGTGCTACTTTGATTTGCATTTTCATACAGTTTAAGATTTATGAAATTTAGATTTAAACTCAGATCCACAGCCAAAGTGTTTAGACATTGGGCAATAACACCCCTCTCCCACTCTTAGGAGGAAGGAAGGACTTTTGATAAGAACTTTACTAATATCATTAAGTTCTAATTATAACCTGTGTATTTACACATGGATGCTTTAAAATACTTTTATTTATCTAAAATATAATAAATCCAGAGATATGCTTTGTGGTATATTGTAAACAACAAGTTAGGTTGCTGAAGTTGCAGTGGACATAGTCATGGGCTCTCTGACGTGTATGTTTTGCTGACTTCCATGATATGAATACTCTCCTACTCATCTATTTTGTAATATTTTACAATTGTGTGTATATCTGTGTGTGTATTGGTAAGTACATGTGAGGACAGTATGTGCAAACCCCAGAAGCTGGCATTGTGCCTCCCGAAGCTTGGAATTAAGTTGGTTGTGAGCCGCCATGAGGAGACGAGAAACCAGTGCTGGGCCCTGGGAGAGCAGTGAATAATTTTAACTACTGAGCACAGAGCCATCTTCCCAACCCCATATGATGAAATCTTATAATGAGACTTAATATGACATAATTCTAACTTCTCCTTGAGTTATTTTTAAAATGAAATTATTTTACTCAATTCAGTTCTGAAGACAACTGTATCAGTCAGGGTTCTTTAGAGTCACAGAACTTACGGAATGTCTCTCTGTATTGAGGGAATTCATTGTGATGACTTACAGTCTATATAGTCTGACTAACCCAACAATGGTCAACTGTGAATGGGAAGTCCAAGAATCTAGTAGTTGCTCAGTCCCACAAGGCTAGTTGTTTCAGCTGGTCTTCTGTAGAAGTAGGTTCCAATAGATGTGCTGGCAAGTAAGTGCAAGCAGGTGAAGAGTGAATCTTCCTTCTTCCAATGTCCTTATGTAGGCCTCCAGAAGAAAGAGTGGCTCAGATAAAAGGTGAGTACCACCATACCTAAATTTGGGACTTGCTTTGTCTTAGGCTGACCTTGAACTCACAGATCTCCTTGCCTCAGTCTCCTGGATTAAAGGAATGTACTACCTTGCCTGGGTCTAAGCTCTTCATGGCCACTATGCCTCAAGATCTCCATGCCAAGATCCAGGTCAGAAACTTGTGTCTTCCAGCCTTGAGATCTGGATCACAGGTGAGCCCTCCAATTCTGGATTGTAGTTCATTCCAGGTACAGTCAAATTGACAACCAGGAATAGCCATTACAACAATATTTTGGAAAAATATTTATGGTCAGTAGAAATGTAACCTAAAAGAAATGCAAAAATATCATAAAGCAATGTCTAGGAAAGTTTTGGAAAAGAAGACAAGAGAGAAGAAAGTTATATGACCAAATATTAAACTATGTTTAAAAAGTAATAGTTAAAACAATGTGGTATCAGTGCAGCATTTTTGTAAAAATAAAAGAAAAAAGTTATAAAACAGAGAATTTCAAATATCTAATGAATGGAAATTCCATAAATGGCATTTAAACAATTGGCAAGTCATTTTAGGAGCAATCCATATGGATCAAAGTTCTAAGTACTAAGAGAAAATATAGAAATAATAGTTTATTATTATTATTTTTTAGGACAACCCTAGCTGTCCTTGAGTAGGACAGCCTCAAACTCACAGAGATCTTCCTGTCTCTGCCTCTGGGTGCTGGGATTAAAGGTGTATTAAAGGTGTGTGCTACCACCACCCAGCTATTTTTGTAATTTTTTTGATTTTTTTTTTCTGAGACAAGGTTTCTCTGTATAGCTCTGGCTGTCTTGGAACTCACTCTGTAGACCAGACTGGACTCAAACTCAGAAATCTACCTACCTCTGCCACCCAGAGTGCTGGGATTACAGGCATGTGCCACCACTACCACCTGACTTATTTTTGTAATTTTTAATTGTAAAAGTCTTTGCTTTTTAAAATAACATAAAACTTAGAAAATCATATATCATATAAAACTTAAATATTTATATAATGTAAAAGAAATACACCAAAAGACAATAAGAACCCAGGAATGTATTCATAGTCCAAATATCAAATACTATAACTAATGAACAAAGTTATTACAAATAAAGGAAGAAAAAAGCCAATAGCCTAAAGATAACAAGGGACATTTCCACATATGATGTTAATATAACCTATCAAACACATTATAAATATTCAATCTTGATCCAAATTAAAGCCCACTTGTGAACTAATAACTAGTGGATTAAAATAATACTGTTGAAAATCCCTTCCCTTTCAAGTTTGTGAAGAAATTCCAAATGTCCATTCCTGTTGTAACTGTGAGTAAACAGCCATTTATTTCTCATTAAAGTGTAAGCGTGAGGGCAAATGTCCTATATATTGGTAAAATGCGAAACATTCATACACTGTGATCTGCAGATTCCAGGACGTATAAATAAACAAAGACAGAAGGATAGAGAGATCTGAGATCGCCCTTTAAGTCAAATGAAGAATGTTTTAACATGGATATGATATGACAAGTGCCACCCATACTCATAAACATGTATGAAAATTGTAAGAGCTTATGTGCCAGACTCTTGACAGCGAGGATGGAACCAAATTAAGATCAGAGAGACAGTCGCTCCTTCCGTTCTACCTTCTGTATTGTCAATTTTAGAACACAGGTACGTCTTTAAAAATAATTAGCAGAACCAAAACACAGCTTTTTAAAAAGCTGAAGAAGAGAGATATACCAGTTCAGAACTCAGGAGCACTGAAGAACTCCCCAGATGTTCTGTTGTTTTGTTCCTTATGCCAAGTGGAGGGAGGTTGGGACCTGACCCCCTCATCTGTGTTCTACAACGTATTTCAGAAACAATCTTGTAAATGGTGCTTATGTCTCAAAGGTACCCTAATTCCATGATGGCTTAAACTTAGACCTTTAAGCCCCCCCTTTTTAAAAAGACCCACAATTTTATTTGTTCTCAGAGATAATGAGATATTTCTTCCAATGTATTACAATCCCTGGAATTATCCTGTATGCCACTTATTTTCAAACAATTTAAAGATTTTTTTTATTTTTATTTTTTATTAGATATATTCTTTATTTTCATTTCAAATGATTTCCCCTTTCCTGGTCCCCCACCTCTGGAAGTCCCGTAAGCCCTCGCCCCTCCCCCTATTCCCCAATCAACCTTCTCCCCCTTCCCTGTCCTAGCATTCCCCTACACTGCTGCATAGAGCCTTTCCAGGACCAGGGGCCTCTCCTCAGTTTTATGTCCAGCAAGGCCATCCTCTGCTGCCTATGCGTCTGGAGCCATGGGTAACACCATGTGTACTACTATCTAGTTGTTGTTTTTGTCCCTGGGAGCTCTGGGAGTACTGGGTGACTCATATTGTTGTTCCTCCTATGGTGCTGCAAACCCCTTCAGCTCCTTGGGTCCTTTCTCCAGCTCCTCCATTGGGGACCCTGTACAATGGCTGGCTGAGAGTGTTCCCCTCTGTATTGATACTGTTCCCAAGGATATATGGGCTCTATTGTCCAGAAATCTTTTGAAATGAATCATTACACATAACAGGGAACAGCTAAGGGAAGAAGTGCAGTGAGTTATTGACTTGGAGTATGTGTGTGGTATCATGGCAATATGTTGAGGTTTTAAAATTTCTTTTTCACCATATAATATTTTTTATGATTTGTTGGTTGCTATTTGTGTAGCTCATGAAGAAAAGTATATGTCTTAATGTTACAAGAGCCAAAATGATGACGGAATGCTTAGTTTTTCTGGTTAATTAATACTTTTTTGGCTTTGAAAGGATTTGTTTTTCAAGTTATAGAAGAGATAAGCAGTTCCTTATGGACTTAGTGTTTTGTTTTGTTTTTTCCCAGATGGATATTACCTTGGAGTGAATATGTATGTTCTAGAATAAGTGGTAACCCCACATTCTTGTTCGTATGTGACACTTGACAAATGTTGGGAAATGCCCATCAAAACCAACTGTTGCTGTTGATGATGCTCTATTAAAGACTGGATATTTATGACTGGCTTTACATTTTTTTTTGTTTGTTTGTTTTGTTTTTTGAGACAGGGTTTCTCTGTATAGCCCTGACTATCCTGGAACTCACTCTGTAGACCAGGCTGGCCTCAAACTCAGAAATAATTGTTTATTTCTGCCTCTGCCTCCCAAGAGCTGGGATTAAAGGCACGCGCCACCACCACCCGGCTGGCTTTGCATTTGTTATGTAGCTGAGAACAACTTTTAATTCTCAGTTCTTCTGCCCTTACCCCAAATACAGAAAAACAAGTTTTAAAATTAATATGTTTTAACCATTTTTGAGCGAATGCTTAAATCCATCTTGGTTCATGGCAGTTGCTGAAAATTGATATGATTATTCTAATTCCACCTCTGGGCACAGAGTTACTTTTAGTGGCTAAAAACTCAACTGCATCTAATGTTACTGAAATGCTGTAGATAGGATCATCCAGGCTCTGTTCCCAATTTCCATATATATAGTGAGTACGGTGTTTGTGCCTCCACACAGACAAACTTAAAATTACACAGAATATTAACAAACAATATCCCTCACATTTCATGTTAGTATTATTAGAAGGATAGATGGTCAGCCTATGAAACTCTCTAAATATCTTGCTAATGACTGGTTTTTATCCTGACATAAGCATTTGAGAATCACAGAAGTATGCGCACATTCAGACAGTGAGTTAGTGATGGGTTCTGTGCAGAACAGAGAATTTCTTTGTCTACAGAATGCCGGGCACTGAGATGAACACATATGCTCTGTGTGCTTTTTATTTTATATGACTCTGTATAAATGTACACATTCATAATTTCATGAGTACATATCTGTAAGTAAGAGTTTTCCATAGTTCTTGAGCATATTAAATAATTCCTTTACTATTCTTGAATAGGAAGTACTAAATTTCTGGGGCTTTACCAAATATCGCAATTTTCATGAACACTCTGAAGTTATTTCAGTATAAGTACTGGGGGAATGTTTTATTTTAACTTCTATTTTTTATTTTTTATAATTTTTTTCTTTGACAACTTCATGCTTGTATGTAACACATTTTGGTTACTCTCCCCCTGACTTCTCTTAACCCTAGCTACCTCTTCTCCTTTTCCTCACATTTATGACTTTCATTTTCTTTTGTGGACTCACTGAGTTTAACCAGGGCCATCTTGGTGACCAGGAATTTGTAACTATCTACTGGGGCCCAGTGATCTTATCTGTGAGTATGAAACTGATGATAAAAACTGCGCCTTCTTCAGAATCCACCAGTAGCCAATAGTTCAGCAGGGAAGGCTTGACCCTTGAGTGTCCCCAGTCCATGAGTGACTTCTAATAGATCTTGTGCAGTCCCAGTGCAGGCAACCTTAGTTGCATGGGAGATCGTGTTTGCAATGGCTGTGTTATGACCAGAAGACAGGATCTCTCAGTCCTTCTCCCTGTCTTCTGGTTCTTCATTCTTTCTACCTCTCTTCTACAACCCTGAACCTTAGGATGGATAGTACGAATGTCTTGCTTAGGGCTGGGCACTTAACAGTCACTTCTGTTCTGCATTCATCACTATTTACTGCAAAAAGAAACCTCTTGGACTAAGATTGACAGTAGGCTTTTTTTTTTTAAACAAGCATAAATATTTAGAAGACAGTTTGTTGCCAATGGTATATTCCCCCCACCCCCGCCCCTGAAGCCTAAGAATTCCACAGCCACCAGTTTTTTTTTTTTTTTCCTTTGTGACTGGTTTACTTTACCAGACACAAATTCCCTCTTGTTGAGCAGTTCTCAAATCCAACCAGAGATCAGTTTGTTACTCCTAGCAGCGGTATCACCATTATACCAATGAGTACATCTTGTTTGTCGTGCTGATATTGTAGGATGCAGGGTTCACCATGAGGTGGTACCACAGATGGCTTTTCTCCTCCACCAGCCTACATAGTACCTTCCAGCACTGTGGAAATTAGCTTGTTTGAGCTTGATTTCTCTAAAACTTGCTACAAAGGTGTATGATGTTTTCAGCAATCATGTCTAATCAACTAGTTCTGGTGGGCAAGCAAGAGACTGCATCATTTTGGGGACTCTGGAGACTCTCTGACAACTTTTTTTTTAAAAAGGATTTTATTATATATATGTGTGTGTGTGTGTGTGTGTGTGTGTGTGTGTGTGTGTGTGTGTATACACTGTAGCCTTTCCCAGACACACCAGAAAAGATTATCAGATCCCATTACAGATGGTTGTGAGACACCATGTGGTTGCTAGGAATTGAACTCAGGACCTCTGGTAGAGCAGTCAGTGCTCTTAACTACTGAGCCATCTCTCCAGCCCTCCCTGACAACTTTTAAGGAGATATCCTACATCTGGCTCTTGAATTTTTGTTTAATAATAACCAGGGCTTTTAGGATCAGTGCTGTTTAGCCATGCAATATATAACCCTTGTAACTATATTTTTAATGTATGTTTTTCTGTTGGCTGACTATGTATGCCTTCAAATATATGAATCTCTGAAGGCCATTCTTATTTAAACTATCACTTTCCACTTCCTAGCAATTGTGAATAGAGCATCAAGTAACATGGATAACTAAGTATCTCTGTAGTAAGATATGGAGTACCTTAGGGATACATGCATGAGCAGACTAGCTGGATGAATTGGTAGTTGGAGTTCCAGCTATTTGATTCACCGATTTCCATAATAGCTGCACCACCCTACACTCCAAACCAATACAGTGAGGATTCCTTTTTCACTATGTCTTCACCAGCATTTACTGTTATGTGAACTTTTTCTTGACAATGGCCATTCTGACTGTAGTGAGATGAAATCTCAAAGTAGCTTTAATTTTTACATCTAATGGCTTGAACACTTAAAAAAAATACTTATTAGCCATTTGTGCTTCCTCTTTTGAGAATTCTCTTTTCAACTTTATAGCCCACTTTTGTTTCTTTTTATTATTGATTTTAAAAATTCTTCATGTGTTCGAGATATTGATCCTCTGTTTGATGCATAGTTGACAAAGATTTCCCCCCATTCTGTGGTCTGCTTCTTTATTCAATTGATAGTTTTCTTTGTTGCACAGAAGCCTTTAATTTCATGAGGTTCCACCTGCTGATCATTTGTCTTGTTTCTTTAATGATTCACACAAATCCAGAAAGTATTTACCCACTCCCATATTTTAAAATGCATTCCCCCCTTTTCCTTTAGCAGTTTCAGAGTTCCGGGTCTTACATTGATGTCCTTGATCTGTTCAAGAATTGACAAATGGGACCTCATAAAACTACAAAGTTTCTGTAAGGCAAAGGACACTGTCAAAAGAACAAAACAACAACCAACAAACTGGGAAAAGATCTTTACCAACACTACATCTGACAGAGGGCTTATATCCAAGACATACAAAGAACTCAAGAAGGTAGACTCCAGAGAGTCAAATATCCCCCTTAAAAATGGGGTACAGTGCTAAACAAGGAAATTTCACCTGAGGGATATTGAATGGCTGAGAAGCACCTAAAGAAATGTTCAACATCCTTAGTCATCAGGGAAAGGCAAATCAAAAGAACCCGAGATTTCACCTCACACCTGTCAGAATGGCTAAGATCAAAAACTCAGGAGACAGCAGGTGCTGGCAAGGATGTGGAGAAAGAGGAACACTCCTCCACTGCTGGTGGGGTTGCAAGTTGGTACAACCACTCTGGAAATCAGTCTGGCGGTTCCTTAGAAAACTGGGCATGACACTTCCGGAGGACCCTGATTTTCCACTCCTGGGCATATACCCAGAGGATGCCCCAGCATGTAATAAGGATACATGCTCCACTATGTTCAAAGCAGCCCTATTTATAATAGCCAGAAGCTGGAAAGAACCCAGATGTCCCTCAACGGAGGAATGGATACAGAAAATGTGGCATATATATACACAATGGAGTACTATTCAGCCCTTAGAAACAATGAATTCATGAAATTCTAGACAAATGGATGGAGCTGGAGAACATCATCCTAAGTGAGGTAACCCAGTCTCAAAAGAACACTCATGGTATGCACTCACTGATAAATGGATATTAGCTTAGAAGCTTGGAATACCCAAGACACAATATCAAATGATGTCCAAGAAGAAGGAAGGAGTGGCCCTTGGTCCTGGAAAGGCTCAGTGCAGCAGTGTAGGGGAATACCAGGACAGGGAAGTAGGAAGGGGTAGATTGGGGAACAGGGGGAAGGGAAGAGGGCTTATGGGACTTTCGGGGAGGGGGGATCCAGGAAAGGGAAATCATTTGAAATGTAAATAAAGAATATATCGAATTAAAAAAAAGAAGTCCTTGATCTCTTTGGAGTTGAGTTCCATGTAGTGGGAGAGACAGGCCCTAGTGTCATCTTCTGCATGTGTACATTTGGCTTTTCCAGCACTGCTTCTTGAACATCCTGTCCTTTCTCTGGTGTTCATTTTTAGTGTTTTTGACAAAATTCAGGTAATATGATCCCTTGTCAAAGAAAAAAGAAAAGACCCAAGGAGCTGAAGGGGTTTGCAGCACCATAGGAGGAACAACAATATGAACCAACTGGTACCCCCCAGAGCTCCCAGGTACTAAACCACCAACTAAACAGTACACATGGAGGGACCCATGGCTCCAGCTGCATATGCAGCAGAGGATGGCCTTGTTGGATATCAAAGGGAGGAGAGGCCATTGGTCCTGTAAAGGGTAGATGCTCCAGTATAGGGGAATGCCAGGACAGGGAAGTGGGAGTGGGTGGATTGGTGAGCAGGGGGAGGGGGAGTGGGCTACGGGTCTGGGGGGGGGACCAGGAAAGGGGATAACACTTGAAATGTAAATAAAGAATAGAACTAATAAAAAAAACCCCTGGCCAGTTAATGGTTGAATCAGCTCTTTATTAACCCATCAGAAGTGATGGAAAACAGTTTTTACGTAACAGTAAGACTGGGTATGCTTGACAATGCCAACATCTGGACTGCAAACAGATGTTGATGAAATCGACATCTGAAATACACTGTGCACAAACCCCTCCCCCCCATAGCTTAGTGATCATAAATTCCTTCAACCTGTTTTTATCCTGGGCTATCATCTGTGAACTTTCAAAACTTGTAGAACATCAACTGAAGCTCTTTGGCTTTCAAAATTTCCATTGAAAAGTCTTGTGCTGGAGGCAGGAGAGCTGGTTCTTTTATTAAAAGCACCTGCTGGCCTTTCAAAGGATTGGAGTTGAGTTTCTGGCATTACATGGGACCTTACATCACCTGTAACTGAAGGTCTAGGTGATCAGATACCTTCTCTGACCTCTGCAGGCTCCTGAATGCATTGGTACTGAACACATACACATACAAAGAAAATAAACTTAAAAAAAAGAAAAGTCTGGTGTTAGCTGGACCTGGTTTTATATGTGACTCGGTTTTCTTGTGGCTTTCGGTATCTGCTCTTTGATCTGTACATTTAGTGTTTTGAATATTATAGGATGTGAGGAAGCTTTTCTTCTAACGATTCTATTTGCTGTTCTGTGTGCTTCTTGTACCTTGATATACATCTTTTCTCTTATTTACAACTTTATTGAAAACATTTTCTGTCCTTTTGACCTGAGTTTTTCTCCTTTTTCTTTATCTATGATTTATAGGTTTGGTCCTTTTTAAAACATCATATCATTTCAGAATATTCTTTTCATTGGAAAATTTTAAATATTCAATATTTTCTTTGACTGGGTACTTAGTTCCTGTACCTTCTCTTTATGACCTGATCGCTGTTCCTCACTTGACCCGTCTATGAGTGAAGTTTTCCTCTGGGCTTCTGATTTGATTTTCTGAATGTTTCAGTTTGAACGTTATTTCATTTTGGCTTTTCTTTGGTGTTTTTTATTTCTTTATTAAATTCTTCTTTAATGTCTTGAATTATTTTCATTATTATATTATCTAATATTATTATCTAACTTGTGTTTTTGATGGGCTTCCTCAGCTATATTCATATTTTGGGTTCCTTGTATACATTTATGACTGTTATCTTGAAATCATTGTCTTATGTGTCATCTAAATTACTTTTCTCAGGGAACATTGCTATGGAAGTACTAATTTTTTGTTTGTTTATTTTTTCAAGACAGGGTTTCTCTGTGTAGCCCTGGCTATCCTGGAACTCACTCTGTAGACCAGGCTGGCCTCAAACTCAGAAATCTGCCTGCCTCTGTCTCCCAAGTGCTAGGACTAAAGGCATGCACCACCACCACCCAGCAGAAGTACTAATTTTTGGAGGAGATATATTGTCTTTATTACATCCCTGTTGTTTGTGCTTTTGTGATGGGATATATGCATCTGAAATTAGGTAGTTGGTGATATTTCTTGTTGTGGATATTGCTACTATGCCCAGTTGTTTAAATTATTATTTTTTAAAATTTAGTACATGGTAAGTGTGCATTTTTTCATGTACATGCTGGTGGATTCCCAAAATATTAAGAAATAACTTGAATATACTTGGTATATGTCCTTTAAGCTCCTGGAATGTATATTTTGTTTAGTATAATAATAAAGTTTTCTATATGGATGAAAGGAGTAATTGACAGGCGTGATCATTTATTGGCTGGTTAAGATTCACGTGGTGCTTGTTGAAACTTTATTACACACCACACTCTACTGGGCATTGGTCAAGGGAGAGAGAAACATGTTTACTCGTTTATGGAACCTACTCTTTAGGAGCCTCAGAGACGTGAGGTGATTTATCCATAGAGTAAGGAATGCACCAAGCAGGTATAAATACATCGATGGGGACAGAAAGCAAAGAGTGCACACTGTTGATCAGGATTTCTGGGTTAATGCATTTCCCCGCAACGTCACAGAACATCACAGAACGTTGCTGATAGATGTCTTCAAAGAACTCTACAGACTGTCACATTCTAGATAAATTGTCTACACTTTGCAACAAGTTTAACATTTGTAGATTTTTCTTAATGAATTTCCTCTTTGTGGCTTGTTGTCCTAAGGTGCTGGTCTCAGGGAACTCCCACAGAAACTCCCACAAACCACATCTAGTTCCCCAACCCTCCAAAAAGAGAAAACAAAACTCTACACATGCACATCTAACCAACCTTTAAGCGTCTAACAGGATCACTGATGGAAGGACTGTGGTGAATTGATGAGGTTCGGATGTGAGAACATTAGAATTATGTTTTATAGTGACGATTTCAGAAAGAGGTGGAGGACAGTGTGAAGGAGAGACGTCTAGAGAAGTGAGCTGCTGCTGAAAAGGCTCACTATGAAAGGCAAGTTCTAGATTCAGTGCTAGAACTTAAAGCTGTATGTTTACACAAATTCCTTACTTTCTCTGATGACCTGATTTCCTCATCTGTAGGATGTAAATAACAATAATGGAAATGAGAAGAAGCAATATATATAAGCTGCATATCATACAGAAACTCTCCATACCTCCTAGATAATATTATAAAAATATAATAATTATATTGTAGCTAGGACACATGTAGAATAAATTGGGAGGGAGGAGCAGGAGTAAGAAATATGGATGTGATATCACTTTTAGGTGATTAGATTCAGGAATGAGGGAGAGGGTTTTAGCTAAAATAATTGAGTGGATGGTGTTGGTTCTAAAAGGGTTTGAAAGCACCTGAGCCAGAATGAGGGAACCGATAGAAGACAATGCATCATGTCTGAGACGTGATGAACTTTAGACACTGTGAGTCACAAAGGAGAGATGTTCAAAAGGTTTATCAATATACAGCTGAAGCCCAACAAAGAGAGGTGGAGGCCACGTGAGCCAAATGCCAGGGTGAGAACCTGACCAGAAATAGCTGCCTTGATAGATGAAGGTTATTTCATCCTTTTGGCCTTTGATGAATGCCTTCTCTTCCGACCCAGAAGGGAAGGTATCTGTGTTACCCTAGATGGAGTCTCACATGGAAGCTTCCTCATCTACCTGTCTTAGCTTGGAGTCCCTTTGTTTTGGATTTAATTCTTATGTTTCTCCTCAAAGTTCAAATGCTGAAGACCCCCAGTCTCCTAAGAGAAAAACCTTTGGAAGGCAAGGGAGCTTTAAGAGAGGACTTGAGGTTGGGCCCTCCTCTGTGGGATGGATGCATTACAAGAAGAAACACCACACTCTTTTTTTTTCTATAGTGTTTGTTTACATTCCAAATGCTTTCCCCTTTTGAAATACCACACTCTTACAGGCATATAAGCCAAGGGAAGGAGGTATGAGTTAAATCTAGTGCAAGCCAAAGGTGCCCCTCAAGAGACAGAGAGAATCTTCACCATTAGCCCGTCCTTGGACTTCTAGGTGTCAGAAATATGAGAAAATAGATTTACGTTTTTTTTTTTTTAAACTACCTAGTTTGTGGCCTCTTACAATGATGGCTCCAACAAGCCAATAAGCCTGCAGAAAGGCTTCTTTGCATTTCTCCTTGTCTTGCTCTCTACCACATAGGTATCTTGGGGCCAGGCCTGTTCCCAGGCATGGACGTCTTCACATAGATATTATTGTATTAATTAGAGTTCTCTTAGAGTCACAGAACTTAAGTGGAATGTCTCTCTGTATTGAGGGAATTTATTATGATGACTTAACAGTCTATAGTCCAACTAACCCAACAATGGGCAGCTGTCAATGGGAAGTCCAAGAATCTAGTAGTTGCTCAGTCTCACAAGGCTAGTTGTTTGAGCTGGTCTTCTATAGAAGTAGGTTCCAACAGATGTGCTGGCAAGTAAGTGCAAGCAGGTGAAGAGTGAATCTTCCTTCTTCCAATGTCCTTATGTAGGCCCCCAGAAGAAAAAGTGGCTCAGATAAGAGGTGTGTACCACCATACCTAAATTTTGGACTTGCTTTGTCTTAGGCTGACCTTGAACTCACAGATCTACTTGCCTCAGTCTCCTGGATTAAAGGAATGTACTACCTTGCCTGGGCCTAAGCTTTTTATGGCCACTATGCCTCAAGATCTCCATGCCAAGATCCAGGTCAGAAACTTGTGTCTTCCAGTCTCAAGATCTGGATTACAGGTGAGCCCTCCAATTCTGGATTGTAGTTCATTCCATATATAGTCAAGTTGACAACCAGAAATAGCTGTTACAATTCCATAAGTATTTCATACCTTGAAGCTAGTGCAGAAAGACTAAAGATAATGTTACAATTCATATGAGGAAGATCACACATCACGAACTCAGAACAGGGTACAAGACAACCCTGGGACATAGTCCTGCTTGAAGTTGGATGGCGACAAACAGGCTGGTTCTAGCAAGAAATTTTGAAACAAACAAGGAAGGATAGAGGCTCTCAAAGATTAGTGAAAAGAGTAAAATGGAAAACACAGCCCTATATAAAACATACCCTCTGGGCAGTGTTTTGTACTATGAAGCCATTGTGTAAGGTTGCAGTGTAGCTCAAGTTCTGAGTTGTAATTTGTCTAAAGCAAATGAAATAAATGTTGAAATCAACAATGGTACATGTCCATAATAGTTTGAAGTAGTGTTAGTAAATACACACACAAACACACATACACACACACACATACACACACAAACACACATACACATACACACACAAACACATACACACAAACACATACACACATACACACATACACACATAGTCACACATACACACACATACACACACAGTCACACACAGTCACACATACACACACAGACACACACAGTCACACACACAGTAACACACACATAAACACATACACACACAGACACACACACATACACACACATACACACACACTCACACACACACATACACACATGCTTTACCTCCAGTTTCTCCCCCCCAAAAGGGGAAAAAAACCCCAAACCTGTACACATACACGCCTAACTTATCAAGAAACATCCAATAACCAAATTCAGCATGGCAATTACTCCAACCCTTCTTTCCCCAAATGAAATGAAATAGGCCAAACAACATAATTTTCTTCATTTCATTAAAGTTGACTGAAGGTTCTGAAGTGGAACTTTGGAATGATGATGTGTGACTAACTCTAACTCCATAGCATTTCTATATATTTTCTTGGAGACATCAAGTATATTATGGGGGCCACAATAACAAATAGAGAAGATCACCATTAATTACTGAAGTCATCTCTTTGAGGGATGAAATAGAAAGAGAAATAGGGAAAGATTTCCCTGACTCTGGTGTGTTTTTCTATTTCTATCTTGCTATTTTCCTGAAAATTGCTAGAAGCAAGGACTTTCTAAATCATTATCTCTGAATCCAAGCAATGCAGAAAGTGAATAGGATAAAGACAACTCTACAAAACTGTTTACCCAAGAGCAACTAGAGATAATGGCTCTGTGGGTGACACTTACACAGCTCTTCCCAGTGTGGGAACAATGAGCTGTGGATGCTAATGAGCACTTGAAATCCTGACTAGTCCAAATTAAGATATGTTTAAAATATTTATGGATTTCCAGCTGGAGAGATGGCTCAATGGTTAAGAGCGCTGACTGCTCTTCCAGAGGTCCTGAGTTCAATTCCCAGCAACCACATGGTGGCTCATAACCATCTGTAATGGGATCCAATGCCCTCTTCTGGTGTGTCTGGAGACAGCTACACTGTACTCATATATGTAAAATAGATAAATAAATACATCTTTAAAAATATATTCATGGATTCCAAAGAGGGCTTAAAAATACAAAAGAGCTCAGTACTTGCTTAAAATTATGTTGACTTAATATTTAAATATATTTTACTAAATCAAGTATGTTATGAAATTTATCCATTCCTATTAAAATTTGTCAGCTTAAAAATTTAGAATTATATATAATATTATATTATAATGTTACAATATAAAATAATTTATTATAGTGTATTCTTGTTAGACACAGATAAAGACTTTGTGCCACTAAAAAGGAGATGCAGCTCCTGGTCTTGGGGGGAGGCACGATTTATAGGAATCTGTCTTTTCTCATGGGAATCACGCCCAGCTGTGTGCAAATGCAGTTTTATTTGTATAATAACCCTCTGCAGATTTAAAGAGTCTTTCATTAGCAGACATCCAAATTAACTAATTCTCATTGAATGGTGGAGGACGACATAGTTCTTTGCTCTATTACACAGATGAGAAAGTTAAGGCATGGGGAGATCACAACTGCTTGTGTGGAGTGTACCAGAGCAGGGTGGCACAGCTCAGGATAGAAACTATGAGTCACTGTAACTAATCACACATATAGCTAGCAAATATGTGTTTTGTGTGTGCGTGTGTCCTTCAAGGCAAGGGTCATGCATTTTCCAAATAGTAAAATATTAAATAATAAGTACGTATTTTTCTGTTTGTTTGTTTTTGAGACAGGCTCTCATTATGTAGCCCTGGCTGTCCTAGAACTCATTATGTGGAACAGGCCTTCAATTCACAGGGATCTACCTGTCTCTGCCTCCTGAGTGCTGAGATTTAAGACAGAGGCCACCATGTATTAATTAAACATGTATTAATAAGTAATATTGTAAAGAATATTACCAAAGGATAATTATCATTGCTATTCTCATAACTTTGGGTATGACTTCTTATGTAAGTAAATTACAAAGATGATAAATTTTATTTATTTCATCCTTCCACAAGTGTGTGAACCTCTAAGCCCTTCCTCACTCCCAAGGTGACCAACTTTGTTTACAACACGAGAAGGAAATCAGAGTTTAATATGGGATAGATAGACACATAACACTTTTTGAGGACTTTGCTTTATTTGAATCTTGGTTCCTTGTTTTGAGTAGAGGGCACTGTAAGCAAGAACATCTGGGTCTGGATTTCAGTTCTGTTAGCAGAGGAGGGGCACAGTGTTGTCATAAAAATTAACTGGGGGTTTCTACCTCACTTTCGATCATTAAGTTCCCAAATAAAAGACATAAAACCTTTATATTTATAATAAGCCTTCAAAACTCTAGAGATGGGCAGATGTCAACCCTCTGTGCTAGTTTTTCAACTTCCCCGTCAATAACCCTGAGATATCACTTGCTGTGTTCTGCCTGGGTTGCGCCTACTCCAACTGACTGACCCTCATGGGCGTGTGCTCACAATCAATCCTCCTACCCCATGACATCTTCTTTCTTCCTCTTCTTCTCTCCTCTCCTCATGGTTTCTGCATTAGACCCCAAACCCAGAAACTGAAACTCCTCCTCTCTTTCCTCTGCCAAGCTACAGATGGTAGGCATTTTTATTTGACCAATCAGGGATAACCTTGGGAGAGGTTAAATAGCATTGCCTGGTGTCCATGAGGATCTCCTTGTCCTTGGGGCAACCGGATCTTGGGGACCAGTATTTAGCCTTACAATACTTAGCAACAGACCAAATCCCAGTATAGCTTTGGAACTCTGTGGTGGTCTTACCAACATTCTTGTGTCATTTTCTTCTATGATAGAAGTCTCCTTTCTAAAGTACAAATATCAGATCACTGGTGAGTGAGCTGTGTCAGAAAAATACATCGTTCTCCAACTTAAATAGGGAAGAAAGCCAGCAGAAAGGCTTTCTGGGAAAAATCTCCAAGAATCAGTTTTTCTTCCTCCTCCACTCCTGTGTTTCATATTATTTTTTCTTGTATGAAGAGTGGTATTTGCTGTATAGTCTGTTCTCCCCATTTAGTTACACTCTCTCCCACTGAGATGATCAGTGTTACTCTAAAATACTGGCCTAGTTACATACTTGAGTTCAAAGCTGGAAGCAGGGAAGGCATAGAAATTACAGATTAACTTATCCATGAGACACATCATCTTTTATTATATACTCAAAAATATTTATTGTCAATCCAGGAGTCAAAGTTTCTATAGCTCTCTAATTTTGCCTTTTACAAAAGAGATTTGAATAAAATGTAATGTTTTCTGAGAATATCTGGAAGGTGTTCTTTTTTTTTTTTTTGTTAGCACACCTGACTTATGTATATAGGAAAATGTGTTTACTTTTATTTCCAGTTACTCCAGACCCATTCTCAACAAGTTTTGTGGGAAGACATATGGCCACACCGTTGAAATGCTCCTATTTCTAGTTGCCTCAGGAAAAGATATCCTACCAGGAGCACTCGTCTCTTCAAGGTGAAGCCTCACCTGTGCTTTGGCATTGGATACATCACTTCATTTATTTTGATTTTTGCTTGAACTGGAGAAGTGGCTTAGAGAAATTCATGCATACTTCCTTGCTATGCCCATTTGGCTGAACTTTTCTTTGGTACTCCAGAGTCAGCGTGGGGTGCGGACTGGGTGGCTAGCAGGTACAGAGGGACAAGCAGGAATAAGTCAGTGACTCTTAAAGAAATGTTGCTGGCACTTTCTAGAAAATCCTCTGTGTGCCACGGTTCCCAGTTTCCTAAAACCAATGGATTCTATTTTAGAAGGTGTAATGGAGGAAGGCCAAAGGTGAGGTAGGGGAGGTGATTGTACATCAAACAACAGCAACAACAATAACAGCACCAGCGACAGCGAACGACGACGACAAGGACAACGACAACGACAAAAACAGCAACAGCAACAGCAACAGCGACAGCAACAGCGACTGTGACAGCAACAACAGCGCCAGCCACAGCACCAGCTACAGCGCCAGCGCCAGTGACAGCAACAGCAGTGCCAGCGACAAGTGACCAGCCATTCAGTGGCATTAGCTGCTGCTTCCTGTCACCATTTGCCCAGATGGGTCCATTGCAGTGATTTGACATCTGACCATTAGAATTGTGTGCTTCCCCTACTGGTAGAAAAATCAGAATTACCTTAAAAAGCATCCACCATTTATTTAACTTTGCAATATAATAACAGATGGTATAATAACAGTTGGTCTCGGGTAGCGATCTCTGAAGCTGAGATCTTTTCCACAAATGAATCTGGCTGTTCTGAATTTGTGTCAGTAAGAAAACACAGAGAGCCCAGTTTCTTTCCATACCCAGAGGAACAACGAAGCAGTCGTACAATGGTTGTCCAGACCAAGGAAAGGTCTCCAGAAGCAGACCATTTTCATTCTGTCAGTCTCTTTGCTATAGCTACAATGGCTAAACCTCCAGGGAGGTTGAATATTTGACAGGCAATTGAACAGACAGCGGGAATAATAATTTCAAATTTACACCTTTATTTGGTAATGACTTATGCAAACTATACATTTTT
Organism: Apodemus sylvaticus; assembly: GCF_947179515.1. Classification (NCBI taxonomy): domain Eukaryota; kingdom Metazoa; phylum Chordata; class Mammalia; order Rodentia; family Muridae; genus Apodemus; species Apodemus sylvaticus. Next base: position 109,859,499 of record NC_067475.1, read on the forward strand.
CCAACATGATATTTTTATCGATTATTTGAGAATTTCATACAATGTATCCCAGTCACGCTGGCTTCTCATTCCTCCCAGGTCCACTTCTCCACCTTTGTGCCCTTTCTCCCAAAAGACAAAAGCACACCAAGTCCAGTTTGTGTTGCCCATATATTCATTGGATTACTGTCAAACTTCCAGTGGGCAGTTCCTTAAAGATAACCTTCCCCATCCCTACTCCCACCCCCATCCTGACCAGGAGCACTCAAGCATGATATATACTTCAACATCTTTATCACAACTTTTAAGGACATTCTTCAATAACTTCCGGTCTGAATTGCTTCTTTAGGGGTTGTGGGGCAAGATTGTCAATGTCTCTCATTCTCAATTACGAGTCTCTAGTCATCGATGTCACTGCAGAGGAAATGTCTTTGCTTAACCAACAGCATAGATCATGGACGTCTACATGGTTTCCACTGGCAGCTCAGACCACAGAGGTCTTTTGAGAAGTCTTGATCTGGAAAATGAACGGCTCTTTATCTTGCAAATCTTGTTGCCTAGAGCCAGGATGATGGTGGGGCTTCACAGTGGGTTTCGGGGGCAGAGCCTGTGTGAGGTCCAGGCTGCTGCACACCCTGCCAGCCTTACTCACTGCATCTCTAGTTCTGACTCTGTTCTGCCCGCTCCCCCTCTTTTCCATTGCACATTCATCCTTCAAAGCAGCATTGCAAACTGCCTTGCATTACTCAGTCTATTTTCTACTTTACAAGTAAAATCCTTCTTCCAAGTAGTCATTGGTCTGGTTCAAGGTTTCTGGTTTCTGAAGCACCATGAATACCGTTGTTGCCCAGAGTCAGGGTGATCAGTGATTGTTCCAGGCCGCTGCTTCTGCCCTTGGTGCTGGCTGCTCTGCTAGCTCGCCCAATTCAACTATCATGCTTCCCAGGCTGAGGGCTGGCCCTACATGGCAAGGACATTTAATTTCTTTTCCGCCACAGCTGCGCTCCCATACTGGTCTCTACTCTATTTCTAGTTAGACTTCTTTCCACCAGGCACATGATTCTGCCCCACTGCCTTTTTGCCCCCAATTTCATGAGACTGCTTTTAAAAAGCATCTTCCCATAAAACCTGTCTTTTAGTTGTTCCAGAGATTCTGCAGACTTATCCCCGACCGCTGTGTCTCCCTCAAAGCTTCAGTAGATTTCTGAGGATCCCAGGAGCAGCTCCGAGGTCCTGCAGGGGCTGGCGGCTGCTGCCATCTTAAATTGAGGGTGAAGTATACATGTTTAAATGTGGATAGATCCAAGGAATGAGAATGTGACCATACTTGAGTAGAGTTAATGAGCATTAATTACTTGATGTCACTTTGCAATAGAATAGGCAGAGGGTAACTAGGTGCTCGTGCAGAAGTTTAGGGTGTTATGAGTTTAGAAAACAAACATCTTCTCCTTCTGATTGACTTCCTTGGGACAATTATTGGAATGTGACTCACAGTACCTGTGCGAAAACAACTCCCTCCTTTTTCCCAGCAGCATCAAGTCATCACAGGGGCATTAGGGTGACACCTTCTGCCCAGGATTCAATTCATAGTTATTGAATAGTAATCTGGTTGCAGTTCCCCAGTCACAGTGCATACCCTCCAAGCAGCCACTCATGCTGGGCCTGGGAACACTCTCTCCCCTTCTTTCTGCCTCTTCACACTGTTGCACTGGAGAGTGTAGGGAGAGTTACATCCTTCCAGGAGCAGAAAGCTGTGCTCCTGGCAGCCCAACGGGGCATCAAATGGTTTTGGAAATAGCAGCAACCACAGGAACCAGTGGGGCAGCTCTCTTGGAAAAATTTCTGAATATTCAAGAATTTGAGGATTGTGGTTTGAAAAAAAAAACCTGTTTTCTGTCTTCTTCATCTCTTAAAAATCCAAAATGAAAGCCACTGCATTATAACTTCTTCGAGTATGGCAAGGCTGATTGGACTGCTACGTTGAACATCCCTCGAGTCAGACCCAACAAATCCTTTGGCAGTTTTGAGGCAAACATCAAACTTGACCTGGTTAAATGAAGACTAATACTTGACAGGTTGGTTGAAGATTAGGCTATGTATACAGATATGGAAAATGCCTAAAGGTGAAGGTCTATTGCTTATCTTTACCTAAAAGAAAAACTAACATGTCAAAAGCATAATTTTTAGGATATATCTGTTCTTTCAGGAAACAAATTATTCTTTAAAGATATGTAATATTTTTATTAGTTTTTTTGAGATTTTCATATGCATACAATGTATTTTGTTTGCATTCACCCTGCTCTTCCCTCTCACTCCCCCCATCCACCTACTCCAAACCCCTTCTAATTTTGTGTTCTTTAAAAACTCATTGGGCCTAGTTCATGCTGTGTGTATGTATACTCATGAGCTTAGGGCCATCCACTGGCACACAGGAGACCTTTTTGAGGCCACACCCGTAAGAACACTGACCTTCTTTTCCCTGGAAGCCATCAACTGTCACCGGTGCTCAGCTAAGGGTGGGGGCTCATGGCCTTCCCCTTTCATGCTGGAATGCTGACTGACTTGATCTTGCATAGGCGTTGTACAGGTAATCATAGCTGCTTCAGGTTCTCACGTACAGTAGGACTGTCCAGTCCAGAGGCCAGCGTTTCTCTCTGCTCCTTCCTAACCTCTGCCTCTCACAGTCTTTCTGAAATGAATTCTAAGCCTTGACGTAAGGAGGTATTATATAGATGCCTCTGAGCCCATGGCTAAGGCTTATTCTCTGCCAGTTGTGTACTTTGACCAGTGTGAGTTTCTGTCTTAACCACCATCCACTGTACAAAGAGGTCTGAGCGTGCCACTAATCTACAGGTAGAAAGACATACATGCACGTATAGGTCAGTGTATTACTATGTGCAGTGAGCTTCCTAATTGTGTGTTCTAAGAAGATTTGTAGTACCAGGCCTGTGTGTCTGCCCATGGAGAATGCAGTTGGTTATCCCTGTACTGCCCATTACACTGCTGCACCCACGGGCATGAGATACCATACTAGGTCATTGTAACTCACAGGGTTGACTGGATGTGACTGCTGGTGCTTCTCTTCCACCAACTCACAACCCACACAGCGCCATTTGGAACTATGAAACTTAGTCAGCAAGGAGAAATATTCCTGATCTGTTCCAACTTGATTTCTCCATACCCATGACCCAAGTATGCTATGTCTTCAGGAATGGAGTGCTACTATTAAATTTTGGTGTGCAACAGAGCAATGGTCACAGCCTGTACTGTTGTTAAGAGTCTCCCCAACCCTAAGCCAGGCTGTGGTGGCACATGCCTTTAATCCCAGCACTTGGGAGGCAGAGGCAGGAGGATTTCTGAGTTCGAGGCCAGCCTAGTCTACAGAGTGAGTTCCAGGACAGCCGGGGCTACACAGAGAAACCCTGTCTCAGAAAACAAAACAAAACAAAAAAACAAGAGTCTCCCCAACCACCAAGGCAAGGGGAAGTAACTTGTACCTGGTATTGAGCTTAGTATTTAGCAACCTAGACTTCTGGGTGGAGTTAAGATGCCTGTGAGTAAAACATTCTTGGAGCTATGGTACAGCGATGCATTATAGATAATTTGCAAAATATGCCTCAAGCAAAGAATGAATTTAATATTTCTTTCTTAAAATTTACACTCATTTTTTTCTGAGACAGGGTTTCTCTGTATAGCCCTAGCTGTCCTAGAACTCACTCTGTAGACCAGGCTGGCCTCGAACTCAGAAATCTGCCTGCCTCTGCCTCCCAAGTGTTGGGATTAAAGGCATGTGCCACCACTGCCTGGCAACACTCAATTTTTTAAAAATTCAATTTATTTTTAACTGATAAAAATGTGTACATGCTTAAAGTGATATGCTACTTTTGGTGTATGTATACACTGTGCAAAGTTTAAATCAGGTTTAATGTGTCTATCTCCATATATTTGGCATTTCTTTTTTTAAAAGATATTTTTATTTTGTATTCATGCGTCTGAACACCATGTGCAGGCCTGGTGTCCAACAAGGACGTAAGAGGACATTAGATCTCCTGAAATGGTTGCGACCCACCCAGTGGGAAGAGCAGCTGGGAATCCTTCCTTGGTCCTCTGGAAGAGCAGCGCGTGGTCTTAAGGACTGAACTATCTCTCCAGGTCCAATTTCTTCACAGTAAAAGGATTTTAAGTCATTTTCTGTAGCATTTCAAGGTATTAAAGCCCTTACTATGCAATACCACACGTCAGACCCTTATTCCTTTCTAACTGCAACCTATGATCCACCAACTGTCATTTTTCCATTCTTCCGATATTCATGAATTTAAAAATTTGTTTTCCTTTTTAAAGATGTAGTTTTGTTTTTATTTATGTCTACTCTCTGTGTGTATGTGCAGCATGCATGTGGATGCCTGTGATGGCCAGAAGAAGCTGTCCGATCCCGGGGATCTGGATTTATATAGGCAGTTGTGATTTATAGGTACTTGGTATGAGCGCCCAGAACCTAGCAAGGGATCTCTGGATGAGAGGGAAGTGTGCTTTAACTGCTGAGCCATCTCACCAGTCCCTCTCCAAGGAATTTAAGATATGTGTGCTAACTTCAGCCTAATGGCAGCCTTATCAGGGGAGAAGCACTGTCTGCAGGTTAGGTACACCTGTGGACTCTGGGGCTCAAGGCAACACAGACCTCTACCTGGCGTCACCAGAACTTTGAGTCACTGCACCAACTGCCTTTCCCAGGCTGGAGAGCACAAACCTGAGGGCATGGAATAAGTGGATTTTTCTCTAAAGAGTTGCCATTTTCCTTGGTCTCATATTGTTTGATCTCAAGGAAGTAACTGCTGTTACTCTATATATAAAAAAAGCAGACTATGTAATACTGAAAAAAGCAATGAGCATTCTCCTTTCTATCGAGTGAATTGAGTGAATCAGTGAACTATAGCCATGTAGCTTTTTGTCTCTCCCTCAGCCATGAATAATTGAACACACTGAGTTAGTCAGAACGATGACGCTGCCTTGACCTGGCCCACAAGCTGACGTGAGCTACGAAGAGGTTCTGAAATACAACGTCTCTGAAAGCCGCTGATCACACTTAGTACAGCTAAAAATACCCTAGAATCTATTCTTATGTCCCTGGAAGTGGCCCATTCATTCTTGTATTTATTCATTTAACAAAAATCCATCCTAACCTACTCATATAAATAAAACTGATAGGGAAAAGTTCAAGTGGTAAAAACAAAACAACAACAAAAAAAAAAAACAATTTGTAAAAAGCAAATTGCCTAGTTTCTCTACATAAAGACATTCTGGTAGAAATGTATTGGAGTTCCTTCTACTCTGGGAATAAAATGACCTTTTCATGGGTTTTCTGAAAAAAATTTAAATCCTTTCAGAAATCTGGGCACAAGTTTATATAATGGCATGAACAAACTGATTTCCAAAGTGTGAAAAACAACCACATTCACGAAATGATGGGCTGTATGGAACAACATCAATTAAAAAAATATCAATAGGCTTCATTGGCTGTGCCAAATAAGAAATGAAGTTCCAGTGCTTACAAATGTATTGATGATGATGATGGTGATGGTGATGGTGATGACGATGTGTGTTTGTGTGTGTGCGCGCGCGTGTGTGTGTGCGTGTGTGTGTGTGTGTGTGTGTGTGCACTTGTGCCATAATGTATATGTGGAGGTCAAAGGGCAACTTTGAGGACTCAGTCTTTCCTTCCACCATGGGTTTCAGTGATCCAGCTCAGGATGCCCGGCTTGCCCCACAGCCCTTTTACCCACCCAACCATCTCACTGGCTCTCATAATAGTTTTCTAAAACATGCTAGCACTTATTTTTGTAGTAATCGTGTTCATTTGCATCCTAAGTTGCTTTTTGTGAAAGGTGAAAGTGAGATCACTCAAAACTGGGCATGGCTCTGGGCAGGCCTGTGGAGATGATACTCCTAGGATTACAATTTGGTGCACATGATGCGGAAGGGTTTGGGTATTTCAAATGCTCAGGATGCAAGGGGGTATATATATAGTTCATTTACTTTTCAAAACTGTAGATCTTTCCAATTTAGTTGAGATACCTCTTTTCTATCTGCCTTGTTGCAAAAATATCTATACTTGTGCTAGGATAGCAGTCAGGAAGTGATAGAGCCATCATCTGGACTGAAGACCGTTCTGGACAGTAGTTCATGCATGGCCAGGCACATAATGATTTGCAGGTTTGAGAGCAGCTGAACGTGATTCATGTGGATGCAAGCTACTGGTGGAAGCCGGCAGCACAGCCTTTCAATGCAGTGTGGATTTATGGGAGCATCAGGAGCCTGTGGACTTTGAAGACAGGTATATTGCAATGATTTGGTTCATAGAGAGTTTGTGTTTATTTTGGGTCACTTGGCGTCTCATCCGTATTGAGTGCTAGTTCCAGTCATGCTTGTAAACCTACTTTTGACTCAGGTTCAGTCTCTCTTCCATGTCTGATTGGGAATAAAAGAGAGAACATTAAAAAAAAAAGACATAAATAGGTTTTATATGATCTTCAATCCAAGTTACAAGCTCCGGCTCCTCCCACTAGCCAGGGGCAGAGAAATCGTGCAAGTTTCAGTGACCCTTGCAGAATGCCTGTTCTACATCCTGCCCTCAGGAGCAAACCAGAACAGGTTAGGCATAAACTGCTTCAGTTTCTATGGCAGCACTTTGCAGAGAATGTGGCTCAAGTACAATCACTGCTGGATCTCCCTAATGTACCCCTAAGGGGCCAGGTTCAAGGTTATTATGACACACGGCACAAAAATGCATATTGGAATGAAGCACAGCTGAATTGCTGAGGGCAGAGGTATGAAACCCAGTCTCTCTTAAGGAATTCCTTCCCTGGGAGCCAGAGTGGCAGGCCTCTGACAGCAGGGGCTTCAGGCTGACTTGTTTTTATAGCACGTCAGAAAAATATGAACAACGGCTTCATTAGAAAACCTGCAACCAAAGTTTGTGCTTTCTAATTCTAATAGGGGAAAAAAAATCCAAGATGCTATTATCTTGCAACAGGAGAACTGTAAATGATGCGGCACGGTGTCGGGTTCGAGGATATCCCTCCGTCCCTCTCTGTCTCTGTCCCTCCTTTTCTTTTTTCATCCTTAAATATAATACAAAACAGAACTAGATCTGAGGGAAATCTTGCTTCCCCCACACCCCGCCTTAGCTGAATTATACAAAGCACAAAGCGGTGCATTTTCCAAATACCTTATGAAGTCTTGTTGATTAATTTCTTTATTTTACTTTGAACCCCCAAAGAGATAAAATTACTTGCACCAGTTCTTACAGAATGACAGCCAAGGCTTTTATTAAAAACACGGCCCTTCACAATTGTGCATATTTCCCTTCCCTCTAATGTGGGAGAATCTCAAGTGTAAAAGAAATACGAGCATACGATATTGTCCCTTTCATCCTTGCCCAACAGTCCAGCCTGCCCACCCCCATCTTACTTTTTTTTTTTTTATTACACTTTAAGGCTCAGCAACTGAACTGGTGAGAGGACTCTGGTGAGGCGTCCTTGTATTGTATCACTTTACTAATTCTTGGAATAATAAGTGAGAAGCTTGCTCTTATTGGCACCGAGGCTGGCAAAACACTTTTGTCCTTAGGGAATATATTAAAAATACTTGGTTTCCAATAAAACCCAGAATTCTAGAGGGTTGTGCTTCTCCATGCAAATTCCATCTTTAAGAATGAAAGATAAAGAATGTCACTGCCGCCTTGTTGAAAAATAAACTTTAAAATAATTCTAGAGCCTGGGGGCTGCAGTTTGTGGGTAAAGTGGCTAGCATGTGCAAAGGAAAAAGGCTAGATCCCAGCAGCTCAAAACACAACAATAAAACCAACAAAAACAGATACAAGTGTTAGAACGCTCCCTCAGATGCATCCTGTGTATATTAGAACATTGTGCAGAAGAGTGATTCTCTGAGATACTTGTGAAAAATAATTTTGTGATAAGATATGACTTAGGAAAATGTCATATGAGGCCGGGCAGTGGTGGCGCACGCCTTTAATCCCAGCACTTGGGAGACAGAGGCAGGTGGATCTCTGAGTTCAAGGCCAGCCTGGTCTACAGAGTGAGTTCCAGGACAGCCAGGACTATACAGAGGAACCCTGTCTCCAAAAACCAAAACCAAGCCGAACCAAAACATAAAACCAACTAAACAAAAAAGAAAATGTCATATGATCTGGATTTCTTCCCCCATCCACGCCTTCTCCTCTCCCCTCCCCCTTCTTTTTAAATTTCCAGTCTCATTGGTTCACTAAAACCTGGCTGTGCCAGAAATCCTCTCGAATGGCCACAGAAGAGACCACACAGCAAAACGGAAGAGCAGGCTTGGTGATGTCAGGCTAAGGAAGCAAGGTGGAAAATAATATAAATTCTTATCTATTTTTAAACATTAAATGAAAACATACCAAAACCAGGGGGAAACTAGCCTAGAAGAGACTGCCACAGTTTTTATTTTCCCTGTTCTCATTCTTTCTGTAATTTGGGGAAATTCCTTTCCTAGCACTGATAACAAACAGAAGAGCCAACCACAGTTCCTTTTATTTTTAGTTAGGTCTGATTTATCTTGGAGTACTCTTTACTTCTAGTAGATCCCTGACTTCTAAAACTATATATATAGACTCAGAACAGTTTACCAGAAAGTGTGATTGTGTCTAATAAAATGTCGGACCTAAAATTAAAATATGCTGGAGCAACACTGGAGATAAACATTTTTAAACCTGATGAATAATGAGTTCAGTAATTCAGATATGAGCAGGCCTGACTTTGGGGAAATGTGACCTAACAGCATATGGTGAAATCTCAGATCCACGGAGCAGGCTTCATCTCCACTAACCTCACCAGAAGCAGCATTTAGTCCAGGTAAGGCAAGGTGGGATGAACCGGGGCCAAGCCCAGGATCCTGTCAGACCAGCTTGTGTTCTTTTCCTCTCAAACATTCTCCAGCCAAGAAGGTTCATCCTTCCAGTGTATTTTAATACCCTTTGGGAACATAGCCAAAGTCCAGGGCTTTGACACCTTATTTTATCCGATGGAGAAACACCTGGCTCAGGGGAGGCCTGAGTTATCAAACCCAGTAGCAGCAGTACTTGTAGTAGTAGTAAATTAAATGTTAGATCTCAGGGAGGGGAGAGACCCTTTGAACTTGGGCAGAAGTCTAACTGCCAGAGCGCAGTCTCCCTTGGCACAAGTGTTACTAAAGACATTAGAGGGACTGTAATGAACATAGATATGAGAAGCTGGGGGAATACATTTTCTTTAGTATTATGGATAATAATTTAAGGTATCAGTTTAGCCAACAAAGGTGGTGCATGCCTGTAATTGCAGAACTTGGGAAGCTGAGATGGGAGGACTGCTACTTATTTGAGGTCAACTTGAACTTCAAAGTAAGAGTGCCTAAAAATAATTAAAAAATAAATAAATAAGCCTCAGTTCGAACAGGAAATTAACTAATAAGATGCCGAGTAGCATGTTATTAGAGAACGTGGGGATTTACAGATGCCAAGATCATTTCTTTTCCTGGGGACTCGTTGAAGTTAGATACACTGGGAAGGTAGGATGTGAAGGCTAGAACTGGAATCTGAGGGAGAAATAGGTCCTAGCCTGCCCATTTCCCTCAAACACTTAACAGTGCTCTCTCTCTCTCTTTCTCTCTCTCTCTGTCTAATTGTCTTGGTCTTTGTCTGACTCTGTCTTTTTCCCCTTTTCGCCCCACCCCTCCTCTTTCCTCTCTCCCCTCTCTCTCCAACACCTTTCTCTCTCCCTCCCTCCCTTTTTCCTGTCTGTCTTCCCTTTCTTCTCTCCCTCACCCTAGCCCTCCCCACCCCCCTTTTCATTCACTTGGCTTTGTTCATGGTCTTCCCTCTGTGCCTGACACTCTGAGTGTCACTCCTGGAGATTCCACAAGGACGGATGTAGAGGTTACTTCCTGTTCCGGGATTCTGAAAGTGAGGCCTGACTGACTTCCTGTCCCTGCCTCAGGAGGAGCAACTCCCTGGAGAGTGAAATGCACCACACATCACTAATTTCTCAATACTTCTTACTTTACTCTTTTGAAAAATAAAGTCAACCCAATAAATGTATAAAGTTACACTTAGCTCTGATGTTTTATCTGGATTTCTTTTCAGCTCAGTCAATTTCGTCACTAAAAGAAAACTCCAACGGGGAAGTGGTGGCACACACCTTTAATCCCAGCACTTGGGAGGCAGAGGTAGGCAGATTTCTGAGTTCGAGGGCAGCCTGGTCTACAGAGTGAGTTCCAGGACAGCCAAGGCTACACAGAAAAACCCTGTCTCAAAAAAAAATCAAAAAAAAGAAAAGAAAAGAAAACTCCAAGTGTACCAAACGGGAACATTCTGTTGACTCGGTGATCCTTTTTTCTAAATCTTGAGGATAAGGATGATATTTTAAAAATCATTTTAGGATCTAGTTTTTAGGGAAGAAAATCACCAAGGGATTTCATTTCCAACCATTAAAACACCAATTGATGACTCCCCCCCTCAATAAACCTTTTGTTTTTATCTCCGCAGTACTTCCTGAAGAGAAAACAAACAACAAAAACAGAAACCAAAAACTTCTGCAGTTTTGCAAGAAATGAAAACATCTATTTTTTTTTTTTTTTTGACATAGGGTTTCTCTGTGTAGCCCTGGCTGTCCTGAAACTCACTCTGTAGACTACGCTGGCCTCAAACTCAGAAATTCGCCTGCCTCTGCCTCCCAAGTGCTGGGACTAAAGGCATGCGCCACCACTGCCAGCTACATACTAGGGACATGTAGACAGCTCAGCAAATCCTGGCTTCATCCCCCACTTTATGTGCACTGGCTGTGGTAACATCAGCCTGTAATCTCAGCACTTTGGAGGTACAGGTTTAGAAATTCTGTTAATCTCAAAGATGGAAGGAGAAAGACCACCAATCCAAATCATGCCCAAGTTAATTAAAGCAAGCCTTTTGTTTTTTGTTTGTTTTTGGTTTTAGTTTTTAGAGAAACACTTTGTAGACCAGGCTGGCCTCCAACTCACAGGTCACTGCCTACCTCTGCCTCCCTGTGCACCACCATGTTTGACTAAAGCAAACTTTTTTATTCCTGGATACATGCAGCCTCTCCCAAAGGCAGAGTTTGAGAGGTTAGCATTGGTTGTGAGGAAGACAAGGGTTTCATAGCTCAGGGTAGGGGGTCCTGAATCAGGGATTTGGCAGACAAGTGAGGGGAGCAGAATGTAAGCATAACAAGGTAGTCTTAATTACCTCCTGAGAGAAAGAATTGCAAGGTGGTCTTAACAACAGGCAGCCATGACAAGGCAGCCATAACCTCTTTGGAACAAACGTAAAAGGATACAGGTAGGCCATAGGCCAGTCCTTGAGAAACAGATTAATCATAAACAGGAATAAATCTAGTTTGTTTTTACTATAAAGACTGCTTTTAAGCCTAAGATGGAGACAGGCTGGTTCTTCAGTTCAAGATCATTGTTCGCTATGCAGCAAGTTCCTGGCCAGTCTGGGACCTTGTCTCAGAAATATAAAGAGAGTCGGGCAGTGGTGGCACACGCACGCCTGTAATCCCAACACTCTGGGAGGCAGAGGCAGGAGGATTTCTGAGTTTGAGGCCTGCCTGGTCTACAGAGTGAGTTCCTGGACAGCCAGAGCTACACAGAGAAACCCTGTCTTGAAAAAACCAAATCCAAACAACCAGAAAAAGAAAATAAGGAAAGAAATATAAAGAGAGCCAATGAGATAGTTTGGGGACCATATCACAAGTTACAAGGGCAATATGTGGCTTCTTTGTTGTTACCATTGTTTCAATTGTCATGAAAGCCTGGTGACACTGAGTTCCGGGAACCCAAGTAAAATAGAAATAATAGTAACAACAAGGAAGGCCACCATTACAGTTGAGACTTCTGATCTAGTAAGCTTCCAAAAGAATAGTTTCTGATCAGTCAGTCAGAATAACAAAAATAGGATTTAAATAAGACTAAAGTTCCTTAATAGGCTTAAACATTTGACAGACAATCACACATTTCTTGGTTTTTGGAAAGCAATTAACTTCTTAAGGGTCTTGTGATATTGGAAGTGGATTTTAAAGGCCCTGTGTGATCCCTGTGCCTGGTTGGGTCATGTGACAAAATAACTACATCATAAAACTCTCTCTCTCTCTCTCTCTCTCTCTCTCTCTCTCTCTCTCTCTCTCTCTCTCTCTCTCTCTCTCTCTCTCTCTCTCTCTCTCCTAGTGGAAGCCAGCCTCTGTATTGTGAGGCTGTCACATGAAAAGGCCCATGTGATTCAGAATTGAGGCATCCTGCCACCAGCTTCTTGATGGAGCCTTCTTGGAAGCAGATCCTCCAGCCCTAGAGCTGGACTGCAGCCTCATGACAAGCAGAACCTGAACCACTCAGCTAAGGCATGCCCACATCCCTAACCTATAGAAATACAGGTGTCTGTATTACATATATATATGTGTGTGTGTGTGTGTGTGTACATATCTATCTATACATATCTATCTATCTATGCATACAGTATGAAATAATATAGTTATTGAATCAAGATGCTAAGTTTTGAAATAATTTGTGATGCAATGACAGATAACCACTAAGGGCCTTCCTGGAATTAAGACCCATTCTCTCTGTGATTCAGAAATCATACTGGTTATATCTATCATTTGGAAAACATTTTCTGGGGGTGGGGAGCTGGAAAATTTAAACCTCTAAGTCATTGTACATAATACGAATGCATGCATATCTCATGTATATGCATCTGTAGAAAGTTAATGTGGTTTTTCTTAATGTTTTTAACATAAAATATTAAAATTTTATTTAATTTTTATCTCTCTCTCTCTCTCTCTCTCTCTCTCTCTGTGTGTGTGTGTGTGTGTATGCTTAAGTATATGTATATGTCCCAGATGCAGACAGGAACCCACAGAGGCCAGAAGAGGATATTGGGTCTCTTGGAACTTGAGTTACAGACATGTAAGCTGACATGTGGGAACTGGGAATTGAACCTGTGTCTTCTATAAGGGCAGTGAGTGTTCTTAACCCCTGAGCCATCTCTCCAACACTATTAAATCAAAATTTTAAGTTATAATCCAAAAGCATGGGCTTCATAACATTTCCACAATGCATATCAATATACTTTGTTCTTATTCCAGGCCTTTTCATGCTGCTCTCCCTCCTTAAATCTTTCTTCCCTGCAAATAGTGGCCCTACCACTTTCATGTCAAGTGTATTCTGCTGTCTTCTAATTCATTTCCATTTCCCCTGCCTTAACACACACACATACACACACACACACACACACTCACACACACACATATACACACTCACACAAACACTCACACATATACACTCACAAGTACATTCATATACTTATACACACATACCCACACAAACACACTCTCACACACATACACACTCACAAACATACACATGTATACACACACATACACATTCACACAAATATACTCACACACATATGCAGACTCATGCACATACTTGTACACGTGCACACACACTCACACATACACACTCACATATACATACAGACTCACACACTGACACACAATCATGTGCATATGCACACACACTCTCACATACACATACAGACATACACTGACACATACACACTCACATGTGCACACACATTCACACACTCACATACACATACAGACTCACACACTGACACATACACACCCACATGTGCACACACACAAACACACACACACACACACACACTGAAATCTTGATTCACCATATACCATGAAGCACTTGTCTTTCTGAATCTGGCTTGTTTTGCTTAACAGTGATTTCTAATTCCATCTGTTTTCCTGCATGGATCATTATTTTATTTTATTTTTCTAAAAGGGCTGGTTGAAATTTTTTTGTATTTATGTACAACATTTTCTTTATTATTTTTTTTAAAGATTTGTTTATTTTATATATGGGAGTACACTGTCAATGTCTTCAGACACACCAGAAGAGGGCATTAGATCTCATTACAGATGGTTGTGAGCCACCATGTGGTTGCTGGGAATTGAACTCAGGACCTCTGGCAGAGCAGTCAGTGCTCCTAACTGCTGAGCCATCTCTCCAGCCCCATTTTCTTTATTCTTTACTCATTCATCTGATGATAAGCACCTGAGCTAGTTTGACTTTCTAGCTATGGTGATTAGCACAGTCATAAACATGGAGGTGCAAATACTCCTGTGGAGTGTCCTTTGGGTATATCTCCAAAAGTGTTGCAGCCAGGTCATATCTCAGTTCTGTTTTCAATTCTATGAGGAATCTCCATACTGATTTCCACAATGGCTGTACCAGTTCACCTTCCTCCTCCTCCTCGTCCTTTTCACCTCTTCGTCCTCCTTCTTTGTATGTTTGTATGTATGTATGTATGTATGTATGTATGTATGTATGTATTTATTTATTTGTGAATGATTGCTTTGCCTGCATTTACATATGCATACACATGCCTATGTAGTGTCCACTGAGGTCAAAAGAGGGCATCAGATATCCTGAAGCTGGAGGCTGTTGTGAGCCACTGTGTAGGTGCTAGAAACCCAGGTCCTCTACAAGGGCAGTGAATGTTCTTGAGTGAGGAGCCAGCTCTCCAGCCCCGCCCGTTCGCATTCTTGAATATATAGAGGGCCCGTAAGAGTGTCTGAGGTTGGAGCCAGATTCTGACAAGGACTGATCAATTCATGCTGTGCCATATATGTAGACTATGATTTGTTCAGAAGAGATGTTGTATCCTGTTCATATTCTGTTTTTACTGTATGTAATGTTTGCGATGGCCCACCCCGTGAGTTCTCCAAACTCCTATTATACCTATAAACTTCATGAGGAAAGGTGTATTTGTAGAGCCTTCTGCTCATCCTCTAATAAGCTGGAGATGGCTGAGACGGTGAGGAGGCTGCAAGGTGAGATGTGTCTGCTATTGTCCGCATGCTGTACTCTGACAGGAGCGACTCGACTGCTTGGTTTGGGCTGTCTACTTTGCTCAGACTATGCGATCCCCAGGACACACAGGGTTCTCCGTACATGGCCTTTGGATGTGAGAGGTCTTAATGTCATTTTGTTTGCAGAATTTTATACTCTGCTTTTGTTTGGTTTTGGTGCTTAGGGAGTGGACCCAGAGCCTCGTCCATGCTAAGCACAAGCCAATGAACTTAAAAATAAAAACAAAAACAAAAAACTTCATCTCCCTTAAATAACAACAACAACAACAACAAAAACCAACTTTGTAAGTTTCAGCATACAAAAACCTAGAAATACCTCTTTGGCTCCAAATTGTAAAGAAAACCAATTTTCAGTTGCTTTTCAATTCCTCTCAGTACTATACATGGTGAACATTACTTGGTTTCTTACAGAGTTAGTGAGAATTTCAAAACCTTGAGAGGTATAGAGTTAGAGGATTCTTTGTGTTCCAAATGATCACATGTAATGCCCAGGACTGCTGGATTAGAATCCATCCACTCTCTAGAGGTCACCCTCTTTACAGTCACAGGTAAATCCCCACTTACTCTTTCTATGGAGACTTCTTTTCACAAAACAGAAGTGGCTGCCTCTGTATTTTTATGATTTCTAAGAAAGAGTCAAATACATTAAAATTACTGAACTCTTTTTTTAAGCAAAAAAAAATAAATAAATAAAAAACCAAACAAAACCAAAAACTATATTCCCTATGTATTTGTTCGCTTCTCCTGCTAAACAAGGGGATCTATTCATTTTTAAATTGAACCAATACCTTCTGTGGCAGCTACAGAGATATCCCTTTAAGAGGCTCTGTTATGGGTGCATAGCAGAGTGACACCCCAGCTGCCGCATCTTTGGATCCACTGTGGCATTTCCTCTAAACCACATCCCTCTGGACTGTTCCCAACCAATACCAGTGGTACTGGGATACCATTGCTGGTCTGGCCATTGGATCAGTAAGCTCCTGGGCAACTTTTACTTGGGCACTCCCTGAAAGTCTGGCCAAGTCCTCGGAGCTACGCTGGGTTCTGAGGCACTTCTCGGAGCCAACCTCTCCTTTTCTCCTTCGGAGAGACTGGTTTGGCTTCTCTCCCTGTCCACTGCTGCCCCTCTTCCCCGTGCTTCCTAGGTTTCTCCTAGAAGGCTTCCTGCCAATGTATTTCCTTCTTAGCAGCTGCTGTTCAGAGCATCTGAATGCACACACTGTTAAAAACTTAATTTAGCCAACGTCTTAGGGTTTTACTGCTGGGAACAGATACCATGACCAAGGCATCTCTTATAAGGACAACATTTAGTTGGGGCTGGCTTACAGGCTCAGAGGTTCAGTCCATTCCCATCAAGGCAGGAGCATGGCAGAGTCCAGGCAGGCATGGTGCGGGAGGAGCTGAGGGTTCTACATCTTCATGGAAGGCTGATAGGTTGTAGCAACCATCTTTTCATCTCTAATATTAGAGATGGAATTACTATGCAGGTCCTTTGTCTCTGTTAGTCTGGCTAAAGATTTTTTTCAATATCTTTAATCTTTTCAAAGAACCATGTCTTTGATATTATATATTCTTCTTCTTTTTTAAAGATGTATGTATTTATTATATGTAAGTACACTGTAGCTGTCTTCAGACACCTCAGAAGAGGGCATCAGATCTCATTATGGATGGTTGTGAGTCACCATGTGGTTGCTGGGATTTGAACTCAGGACCCTCGGAAGAACAGTCAGTGTTCTTAACCGCTGAGCCATCTCTCCAGCCCCCATACATTATTCTTTTAGTCACTATTTAATTGATGTTTGCCCTAATATTTGTTATGTCCTACCATCCACCAGAATTGCCTTTTTTCCCCCTATAGCCTTGACCACATTACCACATAATTTATTTGGGATTGTTCTGATTTTTGGATGTGGTTGCTTATAGTTATAGCCTTTCCTCTTTAGACTGCTTTAGCTGTGTGCAGGGCTCTGTTTGGTTGTGTGCTAGTGTCACCATTAGATTCTAGGCAGTTGTTAGTTTCCTCCCTGATTTTAGAGATTCAGAAGTGTATTGTTTAGTCTCTAGGTAACTGTGCAGTTTGTGGGGTCATTCTCAGTGTTTATTTCCAGTTTTATTCCACTGTGGTCTGATATGATCCAGGAAAACATTTAAAGAATTTTTATATTAACAAAAGAGTTGCTGTGTGGTGTATTTTAACATGATAAATTTTAGAGAGATGCATTGAGCTCTTGAGAGGAATGTGCATCCTCTTTGTCCAACAATATAAGTTGTATTGACATTTAACTCACTATATGGTCCAAGCCAACCTTGAATTCAGCGCAAATCTTGTCTTTCAGCCATCAGGTGCTGGGGTTTTAGACATGTGCCATCATGCTTAGCACAGTACTGGCACAATAATTCTATCTGTGATCAGTAACACTGTCATCACTCCAATTGCGCCCCCAACACGTAAGCGAAAGAGTTTGTGGGTGGCCCAATCCTCCAGTAGCTCAGAATGTTCTTATTTGAGGTAATCAATTTAAAATAAGGTCATTGAGCTGACATAAACCAAAATCAATGGTACCCCCAAACACAACAAAACAAGCAAAACAAAATCATGTGTGTGAGAGTTTGACTTTTAAAAAATGGGTCTAACGGGAGATGACATCTGTGCATGAAAGAGAGAGGCTTAGATCAGTCCTTGCAGTCCTTCCCTTGCAGTCCTCAGGAGGAAGCAACCCTGCTGACACTCCATTCAGATGTCTAGTCTCCAGAACTTTGTACTGGTGTTTCAGAGAACTCATTCAGTTTGCACAACTTACTTCAGCAATATTTGCAAGACAAAACAGTCGTGCTGTTAAGTTGAAGGAAATGAAGGCAGAAAAGTTAGGTGGCCAGTGAGTGCAGCAGAAACATCTGTAGTTTGGTTCCAGAGTCTAACTGGGTAAGGTATTTGACCTGTCTGAACTCAGTTACTGCTGGCAGTATACTGGGCTCCAACCCTCAATCTTTTTTCCACACAGTGTAGCCCTAATTATGATGTACCACTGGTCAAGAGGCACACACAATGAAACACAACCACAAAGTAACCACAGTCACCTCATACATATGGTGACCTCTTCTATAGGGTACTTTTCATGAGACAGGTCTCACACTACAACTGATATTACTGAGAAGATAGTGTTCTCCTCTCTGTCTAAGAGCTCAACTTTTAGGAAAAGAACATGCCCCTTTAGCACTGCACAGGGCTCTGTTTATATGAATAGAGGGCAGATGAATCCAGTTTTCCTAGAAGAGGCAAAGACCTCTATGTCCCCACAAAGAAGATAACTTTCGAGTTGGGTATAGATACATGGGAAGAATTTGGTAGGGAGCTCAGTAGAGAAAGTTTTATTTTGGAGATATGGACAGTCCTAGTTTTTAGGAACCTATGGATAAAAGACAAACACTGAAACTTCAGGTAAGTGCTTGGCAATACTAGCTTCATCAAATGAGAAGATGGCTGTAATATATATATTTGATTTTTCAAGACAGGGTTGTCCTGGAACTCACTCTGTAGACCAGGCTGGCCTCGAACTCAGAAATCCGCCTGCCTGCCAAGTGCTGGGATTAAAGGTGTGCGCCACCACCGCCCTGCTTTGTTTTCTGCTTTTCACAGTTATTTTTCAAAAGCCATTGGCTTAAAGTTTATTAGGTATGCTTGACCTGCCAAGGGAAAGTCTTGGAAACTTCAATTGGGTTCAGGGTTAATTGCTTCTGCACTGGTTGAATCTGGGTGCAGTGAGGAAGCTGATTAAAATCTAAGCATTGGGGTAACACTGGGGCAGAAGTAGGTGGAAGATTGTAGTTCTTGGGTGTAGATTGGACCATGGCTATGTTTTGTTTGAACTTTTTTAGTCTTTTTTTTTTAAATTAATACATTATTTTTATTTATTTACAGACCAAATGTTGCCTCCCTTCCAATTCTCCCTCCCAGAGTTCTTCTTCCCATTCCCCACCCCTTTGCCTCTGAGAAGTTATACAGAGAAACCCTGTCCCCAGCATACCTCTTCCCTGGGACATCAAGCTTCTACAGGGTTAGGCACATCTTCTTCCACTGAGGCCAGACAAGGCAGTCCTCTGCTACATATGTACCTGAGCAGCCTATGTATGCTCTTGGTTGGTGGCTTAGTCTCTGGGAGCTCCTGGGGGTCCAGGTTCGTTGATAATGTTGACCTTCTGATGGGGTTGCCCTCCCCTTCCTTCAGTCCTTCTCCTATCTCTGCCATAGGGGTCCATGACCTCAGTCCAATGCTTGGTTGTTAGTATCTGCATCTGTCTCATTCAACTGCTGGTAGAACCTCTCAGAGGATAGCCACACTAGGATCCTGCCTGCAGTAACAAAATAACATCAGAAACAGTGTCAGGGTTTGGAGCCTGCCCGTGGGATGGATCCCAAGTTGGGCATGTTGGCCATTCGTTCAGTCTCTGCTCCTGTTTTGTTTTGTTCCTGCATTTCTTTTCGACAGGAGCAATTTGGGGTCAAGAAATTTGAAGGTGAGTTGGTGTTCCTATCCCTCCACTGGGGGCCCTGTAGGCAAGTACTAGAGGTAATCTCTTCAGGTTCCATCTCCCTACTGTTGGGCATTTCTGCTAAGGTCACTTACATTGAATCCTGGGAGCCTCCTTCATCTCAGATCTCTGGGACTTTCTTTTTTGTTTGTTTGTTTGTTTGCTTTGTTTTTTGGATTTGTTTTTTCTTTTTTTCTTTCTTTCTTTTTTTCTTTCTTTCTTTCTTTCTTTCTTTCTTTCTTTCTTTCTTTCTTTCTTTCTTTCTTTCTTTCTTTCTTTTTTTTTTTTTTTGAGACAGGGTTTCTCTGTATAACCCTGGCTGTCTGTAGATCAGGATGGCCTCAAACTCAGAAATCAGCCTGCCTCTGCTTCCCAGAGTGCTGGGATTACAGGCGTGCGCCACCACCGCCCGACTTCTCTGGGACTTTCTGGATGTTTCTCCCACCTGTTTTGGTTGAACTTACAAGCATCAACCAATATTTAAAAACAATAGCATTAGAACTTTACTTTTATTTAAAAGACGTCAAACAGTCTAGTAATGCTAGTATCGCTTTAGGAGCTTCTTTTGTGTATTTGTCTAGGTGAGTTATCCTTTGCTTAAAATAGACCCAAGAATGCAACTAATCAATGAAGGACGATTTTGTTGTAATTCATGCATCCATTTTCCATCAGGTGACCCTCTACTTGAATCTTTTAAGAGTTAGAGAGATGGTTCAGTCAATAAAATGCTCGATAGGCAAATATGAGAATCTGAGTTCCATCCCTAGCACCCATGTAAAAAAGCCAGGTGCAGTGGTATGCATGTAATCTCAGTACCAAAGAGGCAGAATCAGGAGCATCTTGCAGGTTTGTTGGTCAATCAGTGCAGGTGATTGTGACCTCCATTCTATTGAGAGCTCTTGTCATAGAAAGGTAGGGAGCAATCAAGCAAGTTACCTGACTTTGAACTAAGACCTCTACACACATGTACACACATGTACACACACACACCAACATCCCCCCTCCCAAATACACATATACCCTCCCCACACTAAAATGTAAATGATACTAGAACTTCAAGACGCATCAAAACATAATGGGTTAAATAAAAGTTTGTTTTCCCTCCCTCAAACATCCAAGCTCATAGGATTCAGGGAAGTTCTAAGCTATGAGATCATCCAGGAGCCCAAGTTCCTATCTGCAGGCAAGCTGCCCTTCATAAGTTATCCTGGTCCACATGATTGGAGGTGATTCACCATTACTGACAGTAGGATGAAGAAAGAGGAAATAGAAGGCAGCAGGATCTGGAAGTCAACCACACCCCTTCCTACTACTTGTATTCCAATAGCCCAGATGTAATCATATGGTCCCTAAAGCTCCAGGAGCCCTGGAAAAGGTGAAGTTTGGGGGCAGCTATGTGGCTAGTCATAACCTGGAAAAGTCAATTACTAAGAGAACAGGAGGGACAATTCGCAGTAGGTTACTGCCACTTACTGTTTGTGTGGCTTTAGAAAAATACCTAATGTCTCTGTACTCTTGTTTTATGAGCAACTTGTAGTAATATGTTAGTTTGTTAGGAAAGGGTTTGGCTGCAAATAACAGAGCCCCTTCCTGCCATGGGCTAGGTAAACAGAACTCCAGCTTTCTTCTATAACCAAAGTTCTGAAGGCAGATTGATGCTTATCAAGTTGATCGTGCTTGGGAAAATATTTTCGTGAACCGGTTTGGGCAATCCTTTAGCCTTAATCCAAATTCAGTTATCTTTTACCATTATCAGGAAAAAAAGGAACATCTTCAAAGCTTGCAGTCTTTCAGATATAAATCTATGTAATCTCAGGAATTATGTAACCATCCAGGTTACCCTGCAGTCATAGGCTGAAAGAGGAGGGTTTTGAGTTGAAGGCCATTCTGGGATGTAAGTAAGAACCTGTCTCAAACAACAACAACAACAACAACAACAAGAACAACAACAACAATCCACCCAAACCCCAAACCCAAACAAATAAAAATGGAAATAGATAACCATTCTAGACCTCAGTTTCCTCATCTCTTTTATGGGATGCTACAATCTACATTTTGGAATGTTTAAGAATCAATGAATTTAGTCAATAAAGTATAGCATCTGACACAGCAGTTGTTCAGAAAAAAGCTACAGGGATTATTATTTAAGGAAGAAGGCTCCGGAGAGTTCTGTATTTGAATCCTGGTTCAAATCCATAGGATTTTTATGAATTGCTTTCCTCTCTGAATGTATTTCCTCATCTTGAAAGACAAGGCTAATAGCACTTCCTTGACAGGGTTTCTGTGAAGATCAAGTGAAGTGAAGCACCCTGGGAAGGAGACACTCTTTCAGTGTTTGTCTCATATCCATCTTGAATTGACTTGGAGCGAGGAGAGGGAGGGGAGAACTGCAGATGTTGAGTCTAGACTGCTGAGATAACTTCTTCCAGCACACTCCACAGGGGTGGGGATCAGTCATGCCAAGTAGAGAAGATATGTACGCAGGATGGGAAAGCTAAACACAAGGAAACCCAAGTGTAAGGGCCAGCTGAACCTTCTTCTCTGCCCTAGACTGTTGGCTGGGAAAGTTTGAATAGGCCTGCTCAAGGGAGGCCAGTTCTTAGTAGCCATGAAGCAGGGGTGAACTAATGGACCAAAGTCACAGCAGCCTCTGAGGGACTATCCCAATAGTGAGTTCTGTGGCAACAGAGGCCGCAAGACTGGTCTTTGCAGGATAGCTCTTACAGCACATAGCCAAGCAGCTGTAACGACAGAGGAAGATGAGTCACTTTGATATGGTAGACAGCGTGGTGAATTACAAGGAGGCTGGAGGTCATGATTATCTGTAAAATATTTGTTTTCTGTGAGCAAACATGGCCGAGTAGAGGAAGAGGACCGTCTTTCCCCTAAGTACTGGAAAAAAAAGACTAAAGTGTAAGTTTGAATTGTTCAGCGTTTATTCCGACAAGTCTACTCTACTCTGCCTTTCTCCTCATCCCTCTTTCCTTCCATCCTTTCTTTACTTCTTTCTTCCTCCAATAAATCCTGCAATTTATAATAGCTTTATTAAGATATGATTTATGTATTATATCAAGCTGACCAGTTTTGAAAAAACCAACAACATAAGGTCTCATGATGTAGCCTAAGCTGGCCTAGAGCTCACAGTCTGCATGCCTCAGACTCTCAAGTGTTGGCATGACAGGCATATGACAGCTAGCATCTCCACCTTGATCTATGTACTATGAAATTCATACCCTGAAATATCCATTCAAAAGTAAAAGTACCTTGGGCAAGCCTGGGCTCACTTTAAATATATAATGTAGTGAATTTCAGTATGTATGTTCACAAAATGTACAACCATTACCAATATTTAATTTTAGAATATCTCACCACCTACCCCCAAATAAAACTTGTACCCGTTACCAGTCATTGCCTTCTACCATCCTGGACATCCACTGATCTACTCTTTGACTCTTTATGCCTCTCATGCTTATCCATGATATTTTATATAAATTGAATCATACAACATATAGCATTTTATGGTAGATTCACTAGTCATATTTTCAGAATTCATCTATGTTATAGTACATGCCAGTACTCCATTAATTTTTTATCATTGGATGATTTCTTTTTGCATGGTTATACCACACTGTATTTGTCATTTTGTTAATGGATAAACAGTTGAGTTTTTCCCACCTGCTGTCTATTATGAATAACACTCTTTGAACATTCATGTACACACATTTGTGTGGATACAGATTATTGTATTTATTTATGTATTTATGTATTTAAAATGGACTTTCATATAGCCCTGGTTGGCCTGAAACTTCCTATGTAACTGAAGCTGATTTTTTTTAAAAAGACTTATTTATTTTATAAACATACACTATAGCTGCCTTCAGACACACCAGAAAAAGTCATCAGATCACCATTACAGATGGTTGTGAGTCACCATGTGGTTGCTGGGAATTGAACTCTGGACCTCTGGAAGAGCAGTCAGGGTTCTTAACCAACCTCTGAGCCATCTCTCCAGTCCCGGATATATTTTTGTTTCTTGATTATATTGTAAGTTATATAGTAACTCTGTTTAGCCTTGTAACAAACAGGAAGACTCTTTTGCACAGTGATTGCACCATTCATGTTCTCACCACAATGAATGGGAGTTCTAATTTCTCCCCACCCCCACCTCCACTTCCTAGGGCTCTGTTTGCAACCATTGTGCTAAGTGTTGATTTGCATTTCCCTGATGACAGTGACTTTAAGCATCCCCATCTTTTCTTCCAAGGAAGATGAATGGCTCCTTCTGTAGGAAACATTGTGATCATAGTGAACTTGGGGAGAAGGGAGCCCCACCACGTTAAATGAAGAAAAGATGGAGTTTGTGCTTAGTTATTTATGGAACTAAGAAGCCTGTAAGGCCTGTTCTGAGGTCACTAACAACTATGGACTCTTTTCTTGCTTTAAAGCAATTTTCATCGGCTGTCCTAGACACTGAAAGGATAGAGGCTCCAGTTGGAAGTGGAAAGTTGCTCAAAAAGGTGATGTGTTAGAACAGGCAAACACCCAGCAGTATTGAGTTACTCTATTTGACCATTGAAAACAAACTTTGTGATCAAGGTAAAAAATTCATCAAGTGTCCTCACATGCCTTAGGCAGAAAAGGACCTAGCATGGGGTGTTCTGCTTTCTAGCCACTTGCTGAGGTCTCCTTTGAGCATGGACCAGTAATTAAAAGCCTGCTGAAGGTGAGTGAGCAAGGAATTTTATGGTTGTCTTCTGGGAACTAGAGGGAACTGCTCCCTTCTCTTTAAAGTCATAAAGAAACTGCCCAGAGCCCTGGGGAGAGTGAGGAATGGAGTGACTTGTTTCACTTGTGTGGTTCTTTCTTTCTTTCTTTCTTTCTTTCTTTCTTTCTTTCTTTCTTTCTTTCTTTCTTTCTTTCTTTCAAGTACCTCAGGCACCTTTGTTTCCTCCTTAAGAGTCCCTATTAGCTTTCCTCATAGCTATAAAACAAGGTGGCCTATCAGGGACCTTATGAAATTTTGCCTCAAGTTCCTTGGCATGAAATTGTTCTTGGGTCAATTCGGTGAAGTTTTTACTTCTCTAGAAAAGGGGAAATAATCCCACTTTGCATGAATAATAAAGGTGGAGACAATGTAGTGCCCCAACCTTGCCTTTGCAGCAGGAGGAACTTCCCAGTGTGGAATGCTTCCCAAGCAGCTGCAGCTGCTCTTTGAAGTGGGAGAAACTGGTGTTCTCTGAAAAGCTTTCTTTCCAGCTTAGGAACCAGTCAGAAGGATGGAGATGGGTTTGTAAAGCGTATACTAGCTGTCTGACAATCTGATTCTACTTAGTTGATGGAATTGTCTTGCAAAGAAAGTAAGTGAAATCTGGCTTTCAGGTATTCTGGGAAGGTCTCCAGCTCTTTAACAACTTTCCTACGCTGTGTAAACCACTCACACACTTTTACAACATCACAATCTGTAACAGGGTGCCTGTTTTGCATGCTCTGGGGGAGAAAGGAGCTGGCCATAGTTGTTACTTGTTGGTTAAGGATGAGGATAGAATGTTTATATAAGCTGGGGAGAGAAGTGGGCATATCCAGCAGCTCATTATCAAGAGGTTTTCTGGTGTGCTCTTGTATGATTTGGTGAGGAAGCAGAAGGAAAACAAAGGTTTTCTGGAGTGTCTTATGTGAGTTGGAGGTAAAACAGTGAAAATAGACAAGTTGTATAATGAGAGCACATCTTTGTCCTAAAGGAAAAAAACTGATACCAAAGCTACATATCCAATCAAGAGTTAATTGTCAATCTAACATTAAAAAGATTTTTTTTTTTTTTTTTTGGTCCCTAAATGCTGACTACTATCTGTTGCCATGAGAAGCTCGCTATTCTCCTGGTAGAGGATGAGGGCTGAGAGGAGAGAAAGGAGTAGTTGAAGAAGTTACAACCAATGTGGAATTCTGGGGCAGTTCAGAATCCAGGGATCAGACTTTCCTGGTCATCACTCTATAATGTGTAATCCCTTTAGAGCTTCAGAAGTATTAAGACAATTTATATTCCTGGCCTTTTTCATCATCAAAACCACATGGTTAATCTACTTGCTGGAGGGAGGCCATAGACCCTAGGCCACAGGGAGAGCAAGCTAATGAGTTTATGGGAATAGGAATGTGTATAACATATTTGTAGCATAGCGAAGAAGTCAGTGGGAGGTAGAATGTTATAACTATATTGGTTATTTAAAAAGAAAACAATTTAGATGTCAAAGTGGATATAAAAGCATTTCTTTGCTTAATAAGCAATTAAACACATACAGTTCTGGAAGAGATTGTATAATCTTATTTGGTAAATAACTGTCTTGCCAAGGATAGAGACATTAAAGGCCATATTGTATCTTCCACTGAAGACAAAGACATTTTATTTTGCAACTGAGATTGGAAATCTATACAAATTTGCATAATTGCCAGTCTCACTGGGAAAAAAATAGAAGAGGCCTGAGAAGTGGTAGAGCGTTTGCCTGGTATTCATCAAGCCCTAGGTTTGATGTCCTGTACTGCACGGAGTGTATAGGCACACACCCACAATCTCAGAAATGGGGTGTGGAAGAAGCAGTGGGAGGTAAGGAGTGGAGGCAGGAGGATCACTCTGAGCTATAAAACACTCTGCCTCTAAGATACATAATTACAACGCATGTTCCTCATATGTGGCCATCATAAATATTGTCACTGATCACAGTATTAAAACTAAAAGCAGAATACATAGTCTACCAATCTAACATTTATTTTACATGCATTGATTGAATGCCTTCTGTGTGCTAGGTACTTAACTGTTCCTGGCTTATGACAACGAGGTAACAGAATTACACATGGAGATCATGGCTAAATCCATATTTCAAATGGAAACTGACTCAGAAAATCTAGATTATCTGATTGTGGTAATTGTAAAGCACGACTATTTGAATTTTACTATGCCTGTGGTTTTTGATTGGATTTAACTGAAGAGTTCCTTGTGCCATTTGTCAGTATTTGCACATAAGAAAGGTTTCTACACAGGTATAAAGCCATGTGCATGGCTGTGGTTTATGGGTTTTTCTCAAAACTAAGTCCTTGAAGCCTACAGTTTAGAAGTGACTTTCAGATACTTTTGTCTATCAATTACTTGTTAAGTGGTTGGTTTTTTTAAAGCCAAATAGCAAAAATCCATTCAACCTATAAAGTAGGTAAAACAGTGTTTGTGAGGCTGAGGACATCCAGAATTCACTCTGGAACTGCAGTATATATTTTTCTCTAGCAATGAAAACATGCCCATAACCTAGAGATAATCAGAAGACCCATCACCTAAATAGGACTAGGTCCAGGTTTGGTGGCGGCCTATGATTGTGTTGTATGAAGAACCCTTTGTAACATGAATTTACAGTCATAAATACAAAATAAGGCATGAGACATTGAGCTGTGGCGTTAGGATGCCTGACCCAAGGTTTACTAGCAGGCCAGTAAGTCGGCCTCTACAAGTATAGCAGGGTCCTGCCAAAGGTCATGACTGATGGCTAGGAGATTTGAACCAGGAAATGAAAAATAGCTGGGAGCAATTAGGGAGCATGGAGGGTAAACACTGAGATCTTAACACAGCCAAGGTAGGGGAATGGGGCTGTTTCCAGCTGGGTGGGTTGTTCCTGTACCAAGGATAGTGCCATCTTGCCAGGGTTAATGGCGGGCGGTTTGGATCACAGAGCTAGTGTCTGGAGCGGCAGTTGGGGGGCATGTATATGATTAGAATCTGCGAAAGAATGTGTGGAGCTTGAAAGGCTGACACAGGGGGATGAGAATGGGGACACAATTTAGAGCTGAAGTAGGGCGGAGTTCATTTTAGCTACACATTTACTGCCATTACAGAGAGAGAAAAAAATGTAGTCAGCAATAGAATAGAGGATTGTGACGAAGAAAGGAGTACATCTTCACCTGAAGCAGCTGGAACAAAACAGCCCAGCGCAGGTGTGTTGGAAACAGTGGTATTCCAGCACGTCCAGAAGGACAACAAGGGTAGAGACCATGAGTGGAATAAGGGTCATGGCTATGTCAGAAGTCACACATGAGAGGCAACCTATACTTATGGAGAATGATAGCACACAGCCAGGCCAGAACGTGACGAATTAAAACAGAAGGCTAACCAACCCCAGGGGAACATATAATAGGCAGGCCTTGGGCTTTGTCTAAACATCAGTAGCTTGGTGGGAAATAATTATCCTTCCTGACACACCAGTAAATGGGACTTGGACTTCTCACACTAGAGAAACAGTGCTAGCTGGGAGGGATTGAATCTGTATTGGAATGTCACACAAACCCATTAACAAATGGACTCTACTCCATATAGCCGGCCAGGAGAGGCTCTGAGTACCAACTCTCAGCACTCAGACGCGTGTGCTTCCTGCACACCCCAGCCTAGTCTTCTGAGAAGTCTGACCTGAGAGTGTCCTATGCAATAGTCTAAGTGTCTGGTTCTGAAACAGATGCCAACGTTCTTGCAAAAATGTAATGTCCTTGGCATCTGGCTCTGTTCTCATGGGCATTGTAGTGCATTCCATAGGGATAGCACCAGAGTGAGAACTGAATGCAGGCCTGCTGGGTGACCCTGTGACTTGCTGACAAAACTCTACTCCCCAGCCAAGGAGAGCCTCCGAAGCCCGACAGGCGACATGTCAGAATCTGCATTCTTTGTGGAACCTTGCTCCGTGAGGGGGGTAAGAAGAAGCAGTCAGCTGCTTCAGCCAACTTCAGAGTTTTTCTAGTTGTTGTAGTCAGAGAGGTGAAAGGTCATATCTGCTAAAGAAAAGGGGACAGGCTTGGTATGAAAAAGAAATGAAAACCTAGATCCCTCTCAAAGGAAACAAAGAGAATCTTCCAGAGTTCCCATTAACCTTGCTTTGCCTCTTTTCTGAGTATCACCCCACGTTCAAGGAGAACATCCTGGTTTATCCATTGGTGATGTTGCAAAGAAGCTGGGAGAGACGTGGGACAGCACTGCTGCACACGACAAACAGGAATTTCGTCCCAAAGAGCTAGAGACAAAGCTCATGTTAAAAAAAAATGGGGGGGGGGGGGTTGCCAAGTGTAGGATCCTTGCGCAGCTCCGGTGGATTTGAACTGACATTGAGGGAATGAAGAGAGGTCAGGAACTCACAGAAAAGTTGGGATCGGGGGTCGTGTTAGTGTTCTGTCTAAGCTCCACCTCCACAATAGCCAGGTATGCCCCGCCCCGTAGACCTGGCCCACTATAAAAGGGGCTACTTGCCCCTTCTCTCTCTCTCTTCGCTCTCTTCCATCCCACTCTACCTCTCTGCCCCTTGGGCTCTCCTCCCCTCCCCCCTCTCTCCATGTGGTCATGGCCGGCCTCCACTCCTCCTCTTCTCTACTCTCCAACTCTCTCTCTCTCTCTCTCTCTCTCTCTCTCTGCCTCTGTAACTCCCATCCTCTACCCTGAATAAACTCTATTCTATACCATGTCTATGTGCATGTGGTCCCTCAGGGGGGAAGAGGTACCTGGACAAGGGCCCACCTGGGCACCCCCTTCCCCCACACCTCCGTGCCACACGCCCTTAACCCCCAATCCTCTCTTTTTAAGCCCCTTCAGGGGGGAGCTACAACACTCTGAAAGCTCAGCCTGATTATTATATACAGTTGAACAGAGAGGTGGTGTTTTCATATAGCTGAACAAGGAGGTAGGGGCTATCGCACACATATAAACTAGGAGGCAGGGTTAGCTGATCCCCATAGAAATTTGAGCCCATCAACAAAGATGTCTTTATCACCATCAAATACGCCTTTAGACAGCCCTGTCTGATCCATAGCCGTCAATCTTGCCTGCTAACGGATGGGTTCTTGTTAGTTGTGTCCAATGCGGCTTGTACAGCATTCCTGGCATTCTGAATATTAATATTCTGAATATTACTCTGTAGATGAACAAAAACCCTGCAGCTGTGCTATTGACATTCTCAACGTTCCTAATTAAATGTTTTTAATTAAAAAGAACATCAATTAAAAAGACATTTACACTTAGGTACGATGGCTTAAACTTTTAATCTTAGTACTTGAAAGGCAAATGCAGGCAGATCTCTGTGAGTCTGAGGCCAGCCTGGGTTCTTAGAAAGTCTTTCTATCTCTGTCTCTGTCTCTGTCTGTCTGTCTGAGTGTCTATCTTACACACACACACACACACACAAACCACCACCACCATCTAAAACGATGGACAATATTAAAAAAAATATGGGCATGGTAGAACACACTTGAGATGCTGAAGCAGACATAACACCATAAGTTCCATACCAGCCTAGAATACATAGTGAATTCAAGGCTAGCATAGGCTATAGAATGAGACTATAACTAAAAAAGAAAAAAGAAAGTTAAAGGAGAAAGAAAAAGCAACATGGGTTTGAAGCACACAAAGCCTAACCGAATGCTGTGTTGGAGATCCTGTGATCTGAGTCTAAGGCCACAGGCTGCTGGAAGGGGCCGGAGACATCTTTCTTCATGCATGAGGAAGAACATGTAAGATAAGAGACAGAAAATGTAGTTTCTCAGTCATTCTCTCAGTCCAGAAAAACAGAAGCCACTCCAAGTTTCCTGACAGAAATTTTGTTAGAAAGACTTGGTTCTCTTAAAATGGAAGAACTGAGAGGCCAAACATGTTCCCCAAGACAAGAGAGCAACAACAGGAGCCCTCCGAACAAACAAGAGTGACCCAGAAGGAAGGTCCACTCTCAGAGCTTGGGACCAGGCTCCCCCAGGAGGAACTAACACCACACGGGAGCCTTTCCAGTTGAAGCAGAGCACAGAGTGGACACAGGGAACAGGGACTGAAAACACTGACTTCTCCCTGCCCCCTACTTTTTATTCTATTGTGAGTGCATTCCATTGGCTGCATCTAGCTGGTTTCCAGAAGTCAAAGCAACCTGGGAAGTGTAGTTCTCTGCAAATAAGCAGGGTCCTGGCTTGAGTAAACGCATGGCAAGTAGACTTCATATGACAGAATAAATAAATAAATTTTGTATAATATGCAATGTTAACAAATCACCTTGGAACCAATAACTTTTTCTATAACCAACATTGGATTATTTTCATAAGGTGATTAGAAAATATTGCTATATCATCAAATGGAACACATGCCTTTAATCCCAGTACCAGGGAATCAGAGGCAGACAGATTTCTGAGCTTGAGGCCAGTCTAATCTACATACTAGTTAACCAAGGGCTTCATAGCGAAAACCTGTCTATAAACAAACAAACAGCCAGCAAGAAAATATTGCTGTACCATCAATAAAATTTATGAACTTAAATTTCATTATTTTAGCGACCAGCATGGTGTGGAAGATATTGCTGTTGCTTTGCTGGACGGAAAGAGTGTGGCTGTCGAGCTGCCTTCTAACTAACCGCAGTTATGAGTATAGATTGGTGCTGCTGTCTGTTTTGGTCAGAGAAGCTTTGCATTGCAACGGTAAGCAATGGCTGCACAGAGTCATAACTGGCCAGAGCGTTAGGATAAATGGCTGTCAAGCACTCAGACATAAAGGAGACTCAGAGGGCCCTGCAGAAGATGCAGGCAGAATGCAAGAGCGGAAGGGTGGTGGGGTAGCGTGTGGAATGCCCATTTCAAGGCGTGACATGACTCAGAACAGCTGTGACTGCCTGGATGAAAGTGAGCCCATCAAGGCTGCCATTCAGTGAGGAAGGGCTCATGGGCTCCCTCCTTCCCTCCCTTCCTCTCCATCTCCCTCACTCCCTCCTTTAGGATTTACATACAGGTAATGATTGATTGGTGGACCAGGAGTATGGGAAAAATATCATTGGGTCACACATGTGAGAAGGCATCAAAATAGAACTGAGGCGAGCAGGGAAGAGTAATGGGGTGAGTAGGAGAGGGCCAAGAAGTTATGTGCACGTGCATGAATATATTGTGTGCAAGTATGAAAATGCCACGATGAAACCTATTACTATATATAACTAGTATATGCTAATAAAACATTAACAAACAAGTCCAAACATAAATAAATAAAAGTGGTGATGTGTAATTTTTATTATAAAAGCTGTTTATGGAAAGATAAGCCCAGGCCATTAAACAAAATTCAGAAGCTATAGAAGGACATGCAGAGACAATTCTTTGCCACATTTTACCTTCCTGTGTAAGTATTCTATATTATGTCTATATACATTTCTATATCTCCATAGAGGAAGTCTAAAATCTATACACAAGCACACACACATATACATAAGCACACACAAGCACACACATACACACACACACACACACACACACACACACACACACACTATTTATATGACCTCCTAAAAACAATGATTGTAGTATACTATATACTTTCCTCTAATTACCTAAACTTCAGAACCAATTTGGACCTAGATATATATAATGCCAAGCATATTTTTTTTCTCTGTGGAAATGTAATGGGTGTGCCCATTGGGTCAGACATGCACTTAGGTGATGAAGGGCTATAAATCACAAGGCTTGAAGACATCCAGTATTCAACCAGTCATGCAAAGAATTCGCAAAGCAATAATTCAGCAGAAACTTTGTCAGATCATCCAGTATGATTCAAGGGTTTGGAATGACTCACTGGGGCTTGGGTTAAATAGTCTTGGCTTAATCATATCACTTGGCACAAATGTAAGTCAAAGATTTGAATTCTGGTGTCTCAGTATCTCGGTGACTCACAGAAGCTGCCCTAGATACATTGAACTGTACACCAAGATATTGGTCACATGGATTAATGAGTATGTCTACACATGCATGTTTATTTATAAATGCATGTGTATATTCATATACATCATTCATACAACTTACCCAAGCACGTACATGCAGGGGAAAATACATTTGAATATTTCTCATCTCTCTGAAGCTGAAACACCAGATGAAACTCAGAAGCAATGCGAGAAATTACAAAACCAAACCAATTAGAATATTAATATGTTCTGCCCATAAAAACACAATAATACGCACACACACATAAACACACACACACTATAATACATTGGGGGAATATTTTTAAAAAGTGTTAACGGATAAAGGGATGGTCTTTGAGCTACATAGCAAAGTCACTGGAGATCACATACTGTGGTGAGAGTCACATCCCTACCCCTATGCCAGACTTCTCGTGGACATACATAGTATGCTAGTCAGTTTCTCATTACAGCAGCAAAATACCCAAGATAAGAGCTTAAGGGTGGAAAGCTTTATTTAGTGCTTAGTTGCAGAGGATTTAGCCCATTGGGCTGTTGGCTCCATCATTCTGGGGCCTATATGAGGAAAAATGCTCACTTTATGGTTGCCAGGAAGCCAAGGCAGCAATAGGAGGGGTAAGAGGCAAGCTAAACCTCCACAGACACACCCCTCAGTGACCTGCTTCACCCAAGCAGGCTCCACGTCCTAATAACACATTCAATATGGTTCAGCAGCAGCATTCCTCCACAGAAGAATTTATGACCTCATGATCCTTCCTGTAGTGCTACTAGCTGGGACCAAGCCTGCAACACGTCTTTTCTAAGGAATATATCATATGAAAACTATAGCGTGTTAGCCTTGCTTTCTTCATTCATAAAATGGTGCCAATGGCAACATATGTTTGGGATTCTGCGAGGTGTGGTACAGGTGTAAAGCACCTAGTCATGGCACATGACAAACCGTAGCAGCTGCCTATTAATGTTATTCTGTAATTTAATTTAAATTTAATTTACTTTAGCTTATTGGAATGAGCCAGTTGTGACTAACAGATTAGCATAAGGGAAAAGCTCATATTTAACCTTTTCTGAAAGAGACTTCACCACCACATTACACTAAGGAGCCCTCTGGGTTCAGTCTTTCTTAGGTTTCTTAGGTTGAATGAAACACAATATGAATGGCAGAGTTGCAATTCAAGGATACCCTTTAACAACTAGAAACAGCTTATCTTCATAGATAAAACAGCCTGCGTGTAGCTACTATAGATGTATTTAGTATAAGGTTCCGGATTTCCTTAGGTTTAAGAATGTAGTATAGTAATCCCTGAGGGTATTTTAAAACTTTTCTTCTACTGTTTCATTATTGTGTGTGATTTCTTTGATTTTTAATTTCTTTTTTTTTTTGCTTGTATTCTCAACTGTATAAAAACAAAACAAAAAAGCTTTCGTGTTCCTAAGAAAGAAAGAGCTGTTTTCTCTTAGAAATTGTAAGTATGTAGCCCTTGATGCCTCCTGAGGAAGGAAATCAGTATCTCTGGCTGAGTCCCAGAGATAAACAGTGTGAGTTGAGTTTTTCATTCCTGGTGATTGGCAGAAGTCCAATCAAGTGGCCACCAGCTCAACTCGTAGCCAGAGCTTTACAGAGACATCTAGGGAAAGGGATCAAGTCACTGAACAAGTAGAATTCAATCAGGAAAAGGCCGCACGCCCTTCTGCTCTGCCCAATGTCCACAGCCTGATGGCAGTCATCCCTTGGGCTGAGGCTGGGATTTTCCATTCTGGGGAGGAGCAAAAGCTGATACTATAGTGTAATAACAGTTCCATTTGAAGTGCTTCCTTCTTCTCCCCACTCTCCGATGCCCCCAGGTCAGCATTTGAGATACAGTTAAATCTGAGCCAGCTGAGGAGAAGGGATCTTGAAGCCAGCTAGTGGGCTGGAAAGTGTTCATGATGACACCCTAGCAAGTGAATACAGCAGCTTACAAAAAAACACCAGCACACTTCAGATACACACGGAAACAGGTTAGAAGTTAAATATCATGAAATTAACCACAGTTACTTTGAAATGGTGGGGATGTAGGGGATTCCCTCATCGTTGTGTTGTTTATTTACACTGCACCTGTTGAGTGCCTGCTACGATGGAGGCATAATGAGCTCTCAATAGGTATTTTATCCCTTAAGCGCATATAATGCTGGTCATGGTGGCACACACCTGCAATCCCAGTGCTTGAAAGCTCAAGACCAGTCAGGTTTACATAGTGAGTTCCACGGCAGTCAGGAGCGAGACCCTGCCTCCAAACACACAAACCAGAAATAAGTAAATACACCTCGAATGACATCACCCTCTGTTTCTTTTATAATAAAAATAACCTATTTTTCAGACTACCTTGTGAATCTTAGGGATTTCCCTCCTCAGAAGAAAATTTAATGTGCACAGAAGTTCTATTTAAAGATGTGGTGGTATGATCAATATATAGACAGATCGACTACCACAGTGCAATTATAGAATAGTCTTGTACTCAAGACTGATTGAATTTTTGATAATCCCTCTTAATGGGAGAAATGCAAATTCAAACTTCGTAATTGGGATTAAATTATTTATATACTTTTTGTTCAGCTTTTAAATCTAAGTTGGAATTGACAAATGAGAGTAAGTAAATTGCGCTGGCAAACTGTTCTTGTTCACAGAATACAGATGTGGGTGTAGCCCCTGCCTCCAAACTCAGCCCTGGCTGTTCCTCCTACAGGTCCCTGATACCTTTCTCATCTGCAGGCATGCTGGTTGCAATGGTGGGGAGTGTGCTGTGAGGTGTGTGTACAGAACCAGTTTGGCATCATGCTAATGCTAGTGCTTAAAGAATAGAATGAAATAGACTGTACTGCTCCCAGGATGCACTGAGGAAGTTGGGTATCAATAGGAGTTTTTTGTGGCCCATTAGGCAGGTGGCATTGGATAGAGAGAGAGGAGTACTGTTGTGAGGACCCACACTGTCCCCTGTGAGGATAGAAAGAGTAAGATTTGGGAGATAAATGTTCTTATAAACCATGGCTGGTGAGCCTGGGAGAGTGCCCTGCATATCTATTCAAATGCATTTTGAGCTTCTATTATATGCCAGGTTGCAAACTGTCATCAGAGGTACAAATGGCTTTCAAGTGGCTTTGGTGGTAAAGCAAGGGCAGTTATTTATAGGTCTAGGCACACTTTGTATACAGAATACAGGAATGTATTCTGAGAAATGTATCCTTGCCATCGTTGGGACAAAATGCCCGAGAAGATCCACTTGAAAGAGAAAAGACTTATTTTGGTTCCTGGTTTCAGAAGAGTCAAATGTTCACTGGGTTCTGTGGTCTCTGTGCCTGTGGAGAAGTAGGGCGTGGTGGCTGGGGAGTGTGTTTGAGAATAAAACTGCTTACCATGGTATTCTAGACTTTGTGTATGAGTGGAATTACACAATGTACAGCCTCTTGGGTCTATGCATTTTAGTTAGCATGTTTCCGAGGTTCATTCATGTTCCAGTTTATATTGCAACTTCTTGGGATCAAAATCAGGTTTTACATTGTGAATGTATATGCACAACACATTCTGTCAATGCATTTATCATTTGGTGGACATTTCAGGGTGTGGGTTTTCTTTCTTTTTTTCTTTAGTGTTATGAACATTAAATTATTTTTAAACAACCACTTTTTTAAAAAAAATTTTATTTGAGACCTGGTCTTACTATTTGAGACTAGAATTTGTGGTAATCCTGTTTCCTGTGTGCTGGAATCATGGACACAGTTATCTTGTCTGCTCTAAATATGAGCAGGTGCTACTAAATATGAGCACCTGGTATACGTAGGAGCACCTGATAAATGCTTGAAGTCCTGAATATTTCCATCTCTACCAAAGAACTCAGAGTTCTCACTGTGCCTCCTCTTCAGTCCCATTCTCAGGAATCTAGAGACACTCTTGAAGACCATCTTGCCCCATCCATAGGATCTGGAGTAGATACATTTCTGAGTTCTAGCCTCATACCCTCTTATTTCTAGAACAGCAGGTGTTACCTCTTCAGAGTCTCTAAAGTCGGGTGTACACAGTACATGCCGTGAGGGGCGGTGGTTGCCTTATAGGGTTGCGTCAGCACCATGGGTGCACTGTTATGCTGTTCTGGACTGTCTTGAAAGGAGGGGGTGGGGGATGTATTTCCATCCTGCCACAATCAGAGGAGATGGTCTCAACCTCTGGGAAATTTTCAATAGTCATCAGTCAATTGGAAAGTTGCCTAAGCTGTTTTTTAAAATAAGGAAGCATTCAGAGTGGTTGTTTAAAAGTCGCTAATATGTAATAGTTGAAACTGTATTTTTTTCTTTTAGGCTTAGTTTTCAAATGTATCATCTTCTCCCTATACCCTCCTCAATACTACAGGCTCTTCTTTCAAAACTCCATTGATATTAGCCTTTCTGCTGTTGTTTCAAGTCTTAAGCGTGAGCCTAGGGCAGCCTGGAAGTCACTGCAATGTGTCTCAGTTAGCCCTTGAACTCATGGCAACCCTTCTGCATCAGTCTCCCAAGTGCAGAGATCCAAGTGTGAGTCACCATAACTGGCTAGTCTAGCTTCTTAAAATTCTCTTCCACGAAACGTACATTTGGATTGCCTTATCCTCCAAACCTGCTTGCTATTCAAAGCTATTCTCTAAACTCACTTCCCAGCAGTGTCTCTCCTGCTAATCCCCTCCCTTGAGCTGCAGTCTAGTCTGTGAAATTAAAGACAAATTCTGATAGTCATTAAAGTAAGCATTGCTTGGAGGGAAGACCAGAATTCTAGGACCTTGCGAGGTGTGAGGGTGCCTAAAGGGGACAGAAATTTGAGACTCTGGTTTCAGCCCCTGCACAGGAATAACTTCAAACCAGAAGCCTCAACTTGGTTGGATATTCATTTTTCTCATTGAGACGCACTAAGCCCTTGGCTCATAGGAAGTGTTCAGTACTAATACTTGTTGACTTGATTATGTGATTAAATAAAGGCAAGGTGACCTCTAAGGTCTTTGTAGTCCTCTACAGAATCTAACATCTCTGAAGACCAGGTGGGGATGGTGAACAGAAATCTGTAAGCTTTGAGGACCTGAAACATTACTTCCCTCTTATTTCTTACTTTGCTTGTCTGAGAAAAAGAAATATTTTTGTTTATTGAAACAGAGTTTCACTTTGTAGCTTAGGCTGGTCTGGAACTCACTATGTAGTCCAAGCTGGCCTCACAGTCACAGAAATCCTTCTGACTCAGCTTCTTAAGTGTTGGGGAGGCAGGTATGGGCCATCATACTAGCATAAAAATATTTTTGGGAAGGGGAAAAACTGCAATTCTTATGAAAGGAGATACAAAATAGTTATTCTTTTAGACTCCTTGATGGTTTGTCTGTCAGTAGGCTGCTAATGAAAACTACTCATTGGCAAACTGCTATGACTGTGAATGTGACCTGGGATGCATGATGTCCAAAGCGGACTTTCTAAAATGCTCAGAAAGTTGTAATGAAAGTGAAATACCACATTAATCAATATTTGTTGACTGATAAAAGAACATGAAATACTGGATATACCTCTGATAAAAAATATCTCATAGTGCTAAGCTTATATACCAGGGACTAAATGGACATGTTGATTCAATTAATGAATAACCTCTCTTAAAAAGTCCTAAGAATGTTATAACATAAAATGGGTCACAGATCAGTATCTTAAAAAAAAGTCAAATAAAACCATGCAACCTTTAGGAGAGTTGTAAAAGAAAACCTTCATGACTTTGAACTAGGCAAGGACTTCTTACATAAAATGTCAATAGGAGGAGTCACAAAAAGTTGACAGGTACTTTGTAGAAGGCACTCTAAAGAGAATAGAAAGGCAACCATTGTGGAGTGTGGTGGCTCAGGCCTATAGTCCCAGCCTTTAGGCCGCTGGGGTAAGAGGACTGTTTAGATTCGAGGTCAGGGTGGGCTACATATCAAGTTCTAACCCAGCCTGGGCTACATAGTGAGACCTCGTCTGAATCAACAAAGTAATTAAATATAAACAACCCAGTAAATCCAAACAGAATTACATTTGTTGGAATGACTAAAGAAAACAACCAAATAGATGTTTCCAAATGCAGGCAAGTAGCCTGTGCAAGTGACTTCCACATATCCCTGGGAAGAATACAGCTAGAGTCACTATGGAAAGCAGGAACAATTTCTTAGGACTCATCGGCCTCTTAGCTATTTACCCAAAGAAATAAAACATTCCTGCTTCCAAACATTTATGTTTGTTAAATGTCAACAGACAAGAATCTTCCAAAATCTCCTTTTGTGGGTGGATAGATGAAAGGAGCCACGGTCCAGCCACACAATGGAATTTTATTCACCAGTAAATAAGAAAGCATTATTGGATATCCAACAGTGCAACTTTCAAATACTTAACGCTAAGTGAGAGAAACCTGACTCAAAAGCTGGTGGCATAACCTGTAATCTTAGCATGTGGGCCGGAAAAACAGAAGAGAGGTTCAAGGTCAGCTTCAGCAGTCTCTGTGCTGTCTTAGACTCTGTCTCAAAAAACAAAAACAAACAAACAAACAAAAACAAAGTTTTGTGAAAGACGAAACTGTACTATGGGGTTGAAAGATGGAGGTGAGGGTCATGAGAGAAGAGCATCAAAGATGGTGTTTAGTTGGTAAACAAATTTACAACACAGTTTTATGACCTGAATTCAATCTCTGAACCCATAAGAAAGCAGACACCAGAGTTGTTCCATATGCACAGTATGACACACACACACACACACACACACACACACACACACGCACGTGCATACGCACGCACACATGCACACGCACATGCGAGCATATCCTGTGTCCACAACAATGAACGGGTATAAGGGGTGGGGAGAGAGGGAGGGAGGGAGAGAGAATCAAGTATGAGAATAAGAGAATTGTTCTCTATTCTGATTGTGATGAGCTACCTGAATTTTCACATTTATAAAATGTGCAGAGTTGTATACACCCATAAAAAGTTAAAATATTGTATGTTGGCTAAATACACCTTTGCAAATAATTGAAGCAAAAAAAAAAAAGCCAAGTTATCAAAGATCTCCTCTTAGTTTATCATGAGGCTTTGATTTTTGATTAGTATAATACATATAAATGAACCTTTAACCCATATCATATTTACAAAGTAGTTAGCGTGACCCTTAAATACACTCCCAAGCATGGGGCAATGTACCCCTTGCCTTTTTCAATCAATCTGTTTGACACTCGGGATCCTATGAGCTCAGAAGAATTGTAACTACCTTGCCAAACAACATGTTGACAGTTCCACACTCTGTACTTGTCACTTACGCAAATGTCTTCAAGACCTCAGGTCATCTGCTTTAGGGACTAGACTTGCCTGAGTCCACAGGAGGCTTCGGAGACCTCTCCATCAAATCCTCCCTCTGGACCTGCTTTTGAAACAGGTGAGACCTGCTGGGCAGTGGTGGCGCATGCCTTTAATCCCAGCACTTGGGAGGCAGAGGCAGGAGGATATCTGAGTTCTAGGCCAGCCTGGTCTACAGAGTGAGTTCCAGGATAGCCAGGGCTATACAGAGAAACCTGTTTCAGAAAACAAACAAACAAACAAACAAACAAAAAAAGAAACAGATGAGACCTAGTCTGGGTGCTATGCACTGGGTAAAGTTTGCCTTTGACAAGCTGGAGTTAGCATCCATTGCTTTCCAGTTCAAATCTTGCCTCTACCCTCATGGTCATTTATTGTTTAGGAATTATGAGTCTCCGTGAGTCTTTGTGCCTTTGCCAACCTCTAGTCCAGCTCCTGCTGCTGCTGTCCCTCTGCCAGCCTTAATGCTTCCCCTAAAGCTATAGGAGAGTAAATGAGAACTTCAGAGCTGGCAATCCACATGCAGTCTCTTCCTTTCTGTTCTTAAAATACCACCCACCTAAAACTCCCCAAAGCCTCAGGGATCGTTATGAAGACTCTGGTCTGAGAAGGAGATTTTTTTATTTTAAAAATATCTGCCACTGACTTCCAAAGTTTATCATATGGAGTATTCATTAGCACCCACTCTGCTGGAGTTTGTCTGGATAATGAGTAGGGTTAAGAAGCCTGACAGAAGTTCCAGTCTAATTTCCAGGCTAGTAGTAGAGTTCTGTTTCCTTCTTCCTCACTCCCCCACCCCACCTCCACCCACTGCCACAATGGATATTAAAACTAGCTGTGCCAAACTTGCTTTCCTGCAGCAATTACCTCAGAAATGGAGCTGAGATTCCAGGGCTCCCAGCCTTGAGGGGAGGTTAATTCAAGAAGACAAGCAGAACCAGGAGGCCCAGGAAGGAAGCTGGGAGGAAGGAATTCACAGCTAATTTGGAAGTTAAACATGAAAGTAATTCAGCAGAATGTGAACCATTTCCCCAGTGCTTAAAAGAGGGAGACTTGGGACTTAAGGGAAGAACTTAGTATTTAACACTGAAAATATCTACAAAGAAGATGGTTGTCCTGCCCTGGATTGGAGCGATTCCCTCCATCTTTCAAGTCTAACAAGACTCTCTCTCTCTCTCTCTCTCTCTCTCTCTCTCTCTCTCTCTCTCTCTCTCTCTCTCTCTCTCCCTCCCTCCCTCCCTCCCTCCCTCCCTCCCTCTCTCTCTCTGTCTCTCTCTCTCTCTTTCTTTCTTTCTTTCTTTCTTTCTTTCTTTCTTTCTTTCTTTCTTTCTTTCTTTCTTTCTTTCTTTCTTTCATTTAACATAGTACAGTTTTACTATGGTGGTTCACACCTATAACTTTGCTACTTGGGAAGCTGAGGCTGGAGGATGCCTGTGAATTCAAAGCCAGTTTGGGCTGCGTCATAAATGCCGGGCCAGCATGCATAGACCTGTTTGCATACGGCAGCTTCTTTTTGCAACTTTCATCAGCTGCATCCTAAAACATCAATTATCTTGGAAGGCCCTCCCTCTGCCACAGCTAAGGGAAAACTCAAATAAAGGTGGTCAGTGGGGAGGTAGGGCGTGGCCGATAGTCATCCACTGATTTTGCAAGATTAACTTTCCGAGGAAGTATAAGCCTTGTGTTTACTCATTTACATTCCATTTGAGAAAGTCCTCTTTTTACAAGAGTCATGTGGTGTTCAAGCAGCCATCTTGATACATGTGTGTCTTTTCATGAGCCTCTAGATTTCGGTTTCCTAAGTCAGAACTAACGCTTTCTGATTCTAGATAGAAAATCCAATTAAACATGGAAAATGGGCGAACATCATAGACTAGGCCTGAATTGCCAACTAAGGCCCGGTCTTACAGAAGAGCATTATAGATTGAAAGTTGCCCCCACATGGGGTCCCCAATGGAGGAGCTGGAGGGTGGTCCAGAAGAGCTGAAGGGGTTTATAGCCCCATGGGAAGAACAGTGATTTCAGTCGCCCCAAGACTCCCAGGGACTGAACCATCAACCAAGGGGCACACATGGTTCCAGCCAAAAATACGGCAGAGGAAGGCCTTGTTGGGCATCAGTGGGAGGAGTGGTCCTTGGTCAGGTAAAGGCTCAACAGAGGCCCCAACAAAGGGAAACAAAGGGGGGGAGTGTGTCGGGTGGAGGGGCATATACATGGAGGCAGGGGGAGGGATGAGGGGTTGGGGGGTCTTTGGGGAGGGGGAAATCGGGAAAGGTTTTACCATGGCAATGTAAATGAAGATGATATTCAATTAAAAAAAAAAGAAGAAGAAGAAGCTGCCCCCAGCCCCAGTCCTAAATCAAAGATGTATGCTAACAATTCATTTTGCCTTAACCCTCACCAGAAAGTCTCACCTTGGGACTCCAAATTCCATAGGTCACCTCAGTGGCTAGCCTCACTCAAATAGTGCTGAAGACATGGCCCTATTCCTTGTGAGTAAATGTTGTCTCTGTCTGCTAAGCTAGCTATAAATACTGATTTAAAACAGGCAGAACGCTTGACGCTGCACAGTCACAGTCACTGCTCAGTGCCATAAGCTGTGAGCATCAGGCCATCGAATGTGTTCTGGGCCATGACTGGTTAAAAGGCCCCATAAGATGAAAGTCCCTGTGCTGCAGTCAGTTAACACGAGGCACTTACCCAGAGCAGCACATTATGTGCCAACTATCATTAAACAAGTTTTAATGATAGGATCTGTTTGCCTTTCAATATCCCTAATAGAAAATTTACTTTTGAGCTGTCCATAGTGACTCAGGCCTGGAACCTCAGCTCTCCAGAAGCAGAGGCTGGAGGATTGCCATGAATTTGAGATCAATCTGGCATACACAATTAGTTGGCCAGCCCAAGTAACAGAATGAAACCCTGCCTCAAATAAAGAACAGCATTAAATTAAATTTAAAAAACAGAAAAGGAAAACAAAAAACAAGAAAATGTGCTTTTGTTAAATTCGTAGATTGCTTACAATTCTGAGAAAACCAGAACCCTGTCTTTGTTTTAACTCAACATGTGGCGAATGCAGATAAATTAACAGCTATTTATTTGGTTTTCAGGTTTTGTGAGACAGAAACTTGCTATGTAGCCCAGGCTAGCCACAGACTTACTATCTTCCTGCCTCAGCCTAAGTGATAGGCATGGGTCACCATGCCTGACCACTAGTTTCTAATACTTATTTTATCATTTGCTTTAGCTACTTTGTCAATTCTTATGTTCAGTTGAGTTATCAACTAAGGAACAACTCTCATTTATAGATTCAGAAAAAAACCCTAATTTTAAGTGTCTTTAAAATGTGATATTGCATGATAATTGTACTAGTTCCAAAATGGGGCTAGAGATAAAGTGCTCAGACTGTCAATAAATATACCTGATATTAATAGGCTCCATTTGGCTTGATGGCACATACCTTTAATCCCAACCCTTGAGAGGCAGAAGTAGAGAGAACTCTCAATTTGAGGCCAGCCTGGTCTACAAAGGGAGTTCTGGGACAGCCAGGGCTACACAGAAAAACCTGTCTTGAAAAACTTAAAAAACAAACAAACAAAAAACAAAAACCCAAACAACAATAAAACAAACAAACAAAAATAAATAAAAAGTGTGTATTGGAGGGGGTGTTCTTTTGAATCACTTGTTTTATTTCTGCTTGACTCTGACCTGTTTTGTGTCTTTCTGATACAAGCTGGAAGAACACACAGAGTCGTGTTAAAGAAGCAGCTGTTGAAAATCACACTGAGGCCGTCCATTCACACTTGGTAGAACTACACTGCAGGGAGTGTGCGGTTGGGGCGCACGCTGGCCCTTCCCGGCCCTGCC
Source organism: Apodemus sylvaticus (assembly GCF_947179515.1). Taxonomy (NCBI): domain Eukaryota; kingdom Metazoa; phylum Chordata; class Mammalia; order Rodentia; family Muridae; genus Apodemus; species Apodemus sylvaticus. The sequence goes on from NC_067475.1 coordinate 109,902,915, forward strand.
GAGCATTCCCTAAGGCAGGCATGCACAGAGACTTTCATTTCTGTGTTTCCTGCTGCAGTATACATGCTACATATACTCGGAATATATCCGGAAGTTCCTGAGGCCGCCTCCGGAAGTTCCCGAGTCCATGCTTCCTTTTGAACACGCACTTGACTGTGAAATAGAGGAATGGCAGGGTGCCCGGAAGTCACTACTACGGGCTTCGCAGGCCAGAGAGTGATCAAGCAAACCCAGACTGGGATTCTACATGGCTGTGGACTTTGCCATTTGTCATGTGAACACGGTACACTTTGCTTTTGTTTGTTGCACAATCTTTTTTTTTCTCCTTTTTTTAAAAAATATTTTTATTTTCTATATTCTTTGTTTACATTCCAAATGATTTCCCCTTTCCCGGATACCCCCTCCCCATATGTCCCATAAATCTTCTTCTCTCCATCCCTTCTTCAATCACCTCCCTCCTTTTTCTCTGTCCTTATATTCCCTTCCAATGCTAGATCAATCCTTTCCAGGATCAGGACCCTCTCCATACTTCTTCATGGGAGTCATTTGTTATGCAATTTGTGCCTTGGGTATTCAGAGCTTCTGGGCTAATTAATATCCACTTATGAGAGATTGCATTCCATGTGTATTCTTTTGTGATTGGGTTACCTCACTTAGGATGATAGTTTCCAGATCAAACCATTTGTCTAAAAATTTTGTGAATTCATTGTTTCTAATTGCTGAGTAGTATTCCATTGTGTAAATATACCACATTTTCTGTATCCATTCCTCCTTTGAGGGGCATCTGGGTTCTTTCCAGCTTCTAGCTATTATAAATAAGGCTGCTATGAACATAATGGAGAATGTGTCTTTATTGCATGCCGGGGAATCCTTTGGGTATATGCCCAGGAGAGGTATAGCAGGGTCCTCTGGAAGTCTCATGTCCAGTTTTCTGAGGAACCTCCAGACTGATTTCCAGAGTGATTGTACCATCTTACAGCCCCACCAGCAGTGGAGGAGTGTTTCTCTTTCTCCACATCCTCACCTTGTTGCACAATCTTATGCATGCTGGGAAAGTACTCTTCTGCCATGACATATGCCCAAGCCCAGAGCAGGGATATGGTTGAGAGTGAAAGAGTCCATTTAATTGTGTTAAGTGGTAAAAACAGATCATGGCTACATTAGCATGTAGGATCGGTATACAGAGCAGAATGAACTCAATATAAAGCCACTATTGTGACTTCTGGGGCTCTGGGGAGGTCTTTGAAGCAAAATATTTTTGGCACCTCTTTTTCCTCACTGCTGCTTAAATCTCATCACCACTGATTAATTTCTCTGAATTAAAAATTCTCAGTCAG